>NC_046668.1:1254570-1364379 GCF_004382145.1 Drosophila mauritiana
TATCAATAGATTTTGAGGAATATAATAAGACAAAATTTACAACTTGTTTATAAGTGTGATCGGGACCGTATTTGGGCTTTTTTATGCTGTGAGAAGCGGCGTAGCCAAAATGTTTTTGGTAGAAAGATATTGGCAAGACAAACACCTTGCCATGGTCAATGCGATTCCACAAAATAATGTATTTGATCCCTTGTAATGCTATTGGTCTCTCGTATTTCTTGGGTCAGCATATAGTTAAAATTGATTTTAACCTAACATTATACTTTGCATTTATTTAATAAGTGTTATAATGGTACTAAGGAAAACGTCCATATTATTCTCATTTTTAAACTTCTTTAGCTAATTTTCAAAATCGTTTTCAATCCTGTTATAATTGTTCACTTGTTAACTTCAAATTCCCAGTGCTATTTCATTTGATTTACTATAGTAGCTTCGAGTAAATATTGTTGTAATTCAAAACTTTTATGGAATAATAGACTTTGCGTTTTCATATATTAATCTTGATTTATTTTTTTAATTATTCAAATTTAAACAAAAAATTGTGCATATAAATCTCGACCATTCTTGAAAACAGCCGGTCTGGTATTGAATTGGTTATGTTTGGATTTTTAAACGGTCGCCCCGAAATTGTCGCCACTCATTACCTTATACATATATACTTTATATCACCCGCTAAGCCAGGCAGTTTTTAGTACCGACGAATCCGTTCTAGTGCCGTGTGCACGACACCATGAGCGGCCAGAGATTGATCATGCGCATTTCTCCGAGGGTCCCCTTAAACTGCACTGGAACAAAGATTCCAACCGTATACATCTTGAAGTGACCCACCAGCTACCTGCTATGAGCGCCGGTAAACTAAATGCTCCACAACCCTTATGTCTGAAATTTTTTGGCGGTAATACTTTGTATGAAGTTTAAATACTCAGGACTGGAACAATCCATGAGACCCACCAATACCTGCTTATTCGTCCTCTTTGACTCCGGAAAGAGCATCCCGGACAACGGTAAGCGATCCTCGGCGGTGTACTATTTTAAATCGGAATATTTGAGAAGTCCATTATCGAAGTTTCCTGCCAATTAAGCTAATCCAATCTGAAACAATGTCTTCTCTTTAGTCGGACAAACATACAACCCTACTGAGCTAGCAGTTGCAATTCGAGAGAATTGCACGCACGCTGCGGTAATCGAATTCGTAAGAATTTTCCGATTTCGATTTGAAAAATGCGTGCTACCGCTGTGAAGAGTAATCAGGTGAGAAAATTGTATTAGAAGCCGAGACAGTCTACAGTCGTATAAGAGATGGAGTTCATCATATTGTTGGCCTCTGGAAGCAGTGAGGCATCCGCATTCCCTTAAAAGTCCGAGTTGGTCCATGAATGGAAATAGATTCAGTAACGGACTGGACATTGGAAGGGGAATTTTATTTGCCAGGTACTTTTGCTCTTCACTAGTGGGCCGGGAATTGGGCGGGATCGAGCCCTTGTCGCAGCGCTTAAGGAAACGTCGAACATATGCCAGAACTCGAAGTGCCTTGTCCAGTTTGGAAAAACGTTCGAGGACAAAATGCACTTTGGCCGCGCTCTGCTCTGCTCAGTCTCTGGTGATGATTACCTGCTTATTCATGTAGGTATACGCCTAGACTGCGGCTGGCTTTTGGAAATGGCATTTGGACGTCCTCTGCAGCTGTCGCAGCACTCGAATTGTGAAGATCGGGGCGCAGTTGACCCGAAGGTAAAAGTTTACAATTCGAAGTCTCTGATATCTACTTTGGAACAGAATTCTTTGAAATGGGGTATGCTTTGGGTCGACCCAGATCTGACGATATAATTGTGCAATGTCCGTACTGAAGACGTGTTGAAAATACCGCCACTTCAGGATCTGGATCGTTAGATCGGATTGTACCAGCATGAACGACATCGTTTAAACTCAATTGACCTCAAATATCCTAAATTGGATATGGAATTCTTGGGCTCACAGCATTGGAGCGTCACCAAATACCACCCGCACGCGTCGTTCTTGGTAGTTTGGATAAAGTTCCTTTCGCAATAGGAATCTGAATCTTTTACCATTGTTTGGGAACGAGACAGCCTGTATACGCGAACAAGTCACCCTTTATCTTTGTTTACATTTGTCTGCAGCTTCAGCGGAGCTTATCAGCGGAATCAATGTAAGCATCGCACTGCTGTAATTGTCCGCGAGCTTGCCCAGTACTTTTCCAAACTTCTACTCTCTTCTAACTGTAACTTGTTTACGTCTTATGCTAGTTTAATCGTATGGCGTGAGTACAGCCAAAGCTTAAGTTAGTCACATTTTTGATCGTCGAGAAAACGTACGCATCGGTGTCGAATTAATTAATATTAAGTGTCTGAAATAACCAATAAATCACACTAAACAGTAACACTGGCGGGTTTATTTATGAACATAAAAATTGGTCCTTCGAGCCGGATTACCGGAACTGCGTTTCTTTCGGGCATTTGATTTTGATTATTGGCCTTTTGGCAAACGATAATCTATAGATTCCTACATCGTATAGAATCGTTCCCTTCTTTCGACCACCATGCGGAGTGTGATTCAACAACGGGGCTTCTGCAAAAGCCAAATTACTCGTGCGCATAATAATGCCTTAAAATTTGTTGATGACATTCATTCAATGCATTTAAATCGGAAGCCGATTGGGAGAACCCTGACGAGGATTTTGACGCATATGAGGACAAACATTATGCTACACACGCTATTCTCAGCAATACTTTGGAGGAGTTGAGACGGGATGTCACCTCAAACAGTATTGATGCCACAGTTCAAGCCGCAGACACATCCCAGAGAAGTCATGTCAATTTTCAGTTCGAGCGAATTAAACTTCCGACTTTTTCTGGAAATTATGAGGACTGGAAACATTTTTCGGACATGTTTATTGGATCGATTGCTTCCAATTCGAGCCTGACGGATTGCCAAAGATTTCATTATTTAAAATCGTACCTTGTCGGAGACGCGCTTGCATTAGTTAAACATATTCCAGTTACTAATGACAACTATCGGGAAGCATGGGATCGGCTGGAACAGCGATATAACAAACAATCGCTAATTATTCGATCGTTCTTAAACAGTTTCATGAGCCTTCCGAGTGCTATAAATTCAAATATCGGCACAGTGCGGAAAATTGCCGATGGTGCAGACGAAGTTATTCGTGGTCTACGAGCTCTTAATTGCGAAGAGAGGGATCCCTGGCTAATTTTCATTTTACTTTCAAAATTAGATAGCGATACCCGCCAAGCCTGGGCTCAGTGCGCAGAATCCGAGGAAAAAGGTGTGACCATCAACCGATTCTTGAAATTTCTCACATCACGCTGCGATACGTTGGAGGCTTTTGAATTAACTCGATCAACCCAAGCTCGACGCGCAGCTACCACGCACCACGCAGACACGCATCCAAGACGGGAAGAGCCGAAGTGCACATCGTGCCAGCAGAATCACCATCTGTTTAAGTGTCCTCAATTCATCGCACTCGACATTGCATCTCGCCGAGACTTCCTCAAATCAAGAAAGCTCTGTTTCAATTGCCTCAGCCCGGCTCATATGATGGGCAACTGTACATCGAGGCATACTTGTCGGATCTGCCGCCGCAAGCATCATACTTTGGTTCATGGCTCGTCGCAGCCAATTCAAAATGGCAACCACATTGACACAGCAAGTGTTGACAGCCGCGATCGACCAGCAGTCTCACATGCGGGATCTACAATTGGCCACAATCAACCGCTAGCTCGAGAAGGTCATCGCTTGGGAAGCGAGACTCCCGCGGAAAACAACTTTACGCATCATACTCTGGAGAATATTCCGGCGGCTGGTTCTCAGACTCTGTTGCCAACCATCCTTGCTGACGTCATCGACGCCTGGGGAAACACTACAACCTGCAGGCTGCTCCTGGACACTGGATCTACAATAACCTTGGCATCGGAATCATTTGTTCAGCGAATAGGCGTGCATCGAACGCACGCACGGATTTCTATTCTCGGTCTCGCCGCCAACAGCGCGGGCGTTACCCGAGGACGCGCACATATCAAGCTGCGCTCTCGACATTCGGGCCAAACTGTCGAATTGGTTCATTCTCAACTCGCTGACGTCATCACTTCCTGCCCAAGTTATTGACACCTCATCCTCTACGTGGAGGCAAATCTGCGAGCTTGCTTTGGCAGACCCAACGTTCTGCACACCTGGAGCAATCGATGTCATTGTTGGATCGGATCAACTTTGGTCTCTATACACAGGAGATCGGAAACACTTTGGTAATGACTTTCCTATCGCTCTCAATACTGTATTTGGTTGGATTCTTGCAGGCTCTTACTCTGCATTCGATGATCACCCTACTTCTGCGGTTACTCATCACGCGGACCTAGACACGATGGTTCGTTCATTCATGGAGATGGACAGCATTCAGCCTAACCAGGCTCTCCTGGACGCCAGCGATCCCACAGAGCGTCATTTTGCTGCCACACACAAGCGCTCGACGGACGGGGTGTACGTCGTCGAGTATCCCTTCAAGGAGAAGGCACCGCCTATTGATTCAACCTTGCCACAGGCCATAAATCGCTTCTTCTCGCTGGAACGCAAATTTCGTCGGTATCCAGAATTGAAGCAGCAGTACGAAGCTTTCCTGGACGACTACTTGCAACGTGGACATATGGAACAACTGACCTCGGCTCAGGTTGAGGAGTCCCCAGACACCTGCTTCTATGTGCCGCACCACGCTGTCATCAAACTGGACAGTCTGACTACCAAATGTCGTGTAGTTTTTGATGGATCAGGAAAGGACAGCTCTGGAGTATCGCTCAATGACAGACTACATATTGGTCCACCGATTCAACGCGATCTTCTTGGCGTTTGTCTACGCTTCCGTCAGCACCAATATGTTTTATGCGCAGATGTCGAAAAGATGTTTCGAGGCATTAAAATCTTTAAGCCACACGCCAATTTTCAGCGCATTGTTTGGCGCACGACTGAGAATGAACCTCTGCTTCATTTTCGCCTGCTGACGGTTACCTACGGATTGGCACCGTCACCATTTCTGGCTGTTCGCGTTCTAAAGCAACTTGCCGACGATCATGGCCATGAATACCCTGCAGCAGCTCACGCTCTTCTGCACGATGCCTATGTGGACGATATCCCTACAGGCGCCAACACGTTCGAGGAGCTTATGATTCTCAAGGACGAGCTTATAGCCCTCTTGGATAAGGGAAAATTCAAGCTACGCAAATGGAGTTCTAATAGTTGGCGTCTTCTGAAATCATTACCAGATGAAGATAGATGTTTTGAACCTATCCAGCTCCTCAACAAATCAGCTGCGGATTCACCTGTCAAAGTTCTTGGTATCCAATGGAACTCTGGGAAGGACGTTCTGTATCTCAACCTAAAGGGATGCGATGCGACCATTTCTCCGACGAAAAGAGAACTCTTGTCTCAGCTATCAAGAATTTATGATCCGCTTGGACTGGTAGCGCCGGTCACAGTTCTACTCAAGCTAATCTTCCAAGAAAGCTGGACAAGTGTCCTGCAGTGGGACGACCCCATTCCTGAAAGTCTACGTACGCGCTGGAGAGCCTTAGTAGAGGATTTGCCAGCACTTACGCAATGCCAAGTACCACGGTATATTGCGTCACCATTTCAAGATGTTCAACTACACGGATTCGGCGAGCATCCTCGCACGCCTACGGTGCGGTAGTTTACGCTCGAGTTGCAGTTGGATGCAGCTTTCAAGTAACTCTGGTTGCCGCCAAAACACGAGTGGCCCCGATCAAGCCCGTATCAATTCCACGTTTGGAGCTAAACGCTGCGTTACTTCTATCTCGATTGCTTTCTATTGTCAAAATATCATTAACAATTCCTCTTTTCAGCACGAGCTGCTGGACAGATTCAGAAATTGTGCTACACTGGCTTTCAGCTCCCCCTCGACGGTGGAACACCTACGTCTGCAACCGAACTTCTGAGATATTGAGCGACTTTCCCCGTAGCTGCTGGAACCATGTTCGCACGGAAGACAATCCTGCAGATTGTGCTTCCCGAGGACTTCATCCGTCAAAGCTTCTGGAGCATCGACTGTGGTGGAAAGGTCCGTCCTGGCTGGCCACACCCACCTCTGAGTGGCCACCTTCTACAAGCAAGTTCAGCGTATCTTCAAGTTTCGATGTCAACACCGAAGAACGAGCCATAAAGTCCACGACTCTACATAACTTTCCTGATGAAAGTATACACGAGTTACTCATCCACAAATTCTCAACCTGGACGCGTCTTATAAGGGTATCTAGCTACTGTCATCGCTTTATTCACACTCTTCGATCCCATCATAGGAATTCGGCACCATTCCTTACGTCTGAAGAGTTGCTGGACGCACAGCGCCGACTTATTCGACATGTGCAACAAAAATCCTTTGCCAGAGAATATGCGCAGCTAGAGAATCGACGCCAGCTTAACGCTAAATCGCATCTTATCCGGTTTTCTCCGTTTCTGGATGATTATGGAGTAATGCGAGTCGGTGGGAGAATCGAGCAATCTACACTCAACTACAACGCCAAGCACCCGATTCTGATACCTAAAGATACACCACTAGCTGGACTGCTGGTTCGACATTTTCATGTCTCCTATCTGCACACTGGAGTTGATGCAACGTTCACCAATCTTCGTCAGCAGTACTGGATTCTGGGAGCCCGCAATCTCGTCAGAAAGGCAGTCTTCCAATGCAAATCTTGTTTTCTTCAACGAAAGGGCACAAGCAACCAGATCATGGGAGAGCTACCAATTCCTCGAGTTCAAGCTAGCCGCTGCTTTCAACACACAGGGCTGGACTACGCTGGACCGATCGCAATCAAGGAATCGAAGGGAAGAACTCCACGCATCGGAAAGCCATGGTTTTCTATTTTCGTGTGCCTCACTACAAAGGCACTTCACATCGAGGTTGTTAGTGAGCTAACTACATAGGCTTTCATCGCAGCCTTTCAACGATTCATTGCCCGCCGAGCGAAGCCTACTGACCTGTATTCGGACAATGGAACTACATTTCATGGAGGCAAGCAAACTTTGGATGACATGAGACGTCTGGCCATTCAACAAGCCAAAGATGAGGAACTAGCAGGATTCTTTGCCAATGAAGGGATTTCTTGGCACTTTATACCCCCGTCTGCTCCCCATTTTGGAGGGATGTGGGAAGCTGGAATTCGCTCAATTAAACTCCATATGAAACGGATACTTGGATCAAAGGCTTTAACGTTTGAGGAGCTCTCTACTGTCCTGACCCAAATTGAAGCTATCCTGAATTCGCGCCCACTGTGCCCAACTGGGGATAATTCTTTGGATCCACTGACGCCTGCTCACTTTTTGACTGGATCTCCGTATACTGCATTGCCTGAACCCTGTCGTCTGGATATGCAAGTCAATCGATTGGAGAGGTGGAAGCAGCTGCAAGCCATGGTTCAAGGCTTTTGGAAAAGGTGGCATATGGAATACCTGACATCTCTTCATGAGCGGACAAAGTGGCATCTGGAAACCGAGAATCTGAAGATCGACACACTGGTAGTACTCAAGGAGCCCAATCTACCGCCCCCTAAATGGATTCTTGGCCGCATCACCGCAGTGCACGCAGGAGTCGACAACAAGGTCCGAGTCGTTACAGTGAAGACTGCTCACGGATTATACAAACGCCCAATTGCCAAAATCGCTGTACTGCCTCTCTGCTGAACAACCGTTCAGGGGGGCCGGTATGTTTGGGAACGAGACAGCCTGTATACGCGAACAAGTCACCCTTTATCTTTGTTTACATTTGTCTGCAGCTTCAGCGGAGCTTATCAGCGGAATCAATGTAAGCATCGCACTGCTGTAATTGTCCGCGAGCTTGCCCAGTACTTTTCCAAACTTCTACTCTCTTCTAACTGTAACTTGTTTACGTCTTATGCTAGTTTAATCGTATGGCGTGAGTACAGCCAAAGCTTAAGTTAGTCACATTGTTGATCGTCGAGAAAACGTACGCAACGGTGTCGAATTAATTAATATTAAGTGTCTGAAATAACCAATAAATCACACTAAACAGTAACACTGGCCGGTTTATTTATGAACAACCATCTTGACTGGTAGATTCTCCACCGCCCATAACTTGCTGAGCAACGTGTTAAGCGAATAAGGGTCGCCTATTTGATCCACCCACCTGAAAATAGTTTATGGTGCCTCGCCTTATAGGTAAAACAACTGTGTGTGCTCGTGCAGTCACGTGGCTGATGGCCTCTCGCTAAGCAACTTAGACACAGCAGCTTCTTTTTGATGTAGCCGGAACGCGCGTACATTTAGAGATAGCGCGGGCACAATCATACCGGATCGGTCACCATGGGGCATAAGTCACACTCGCCCTGTTTTTTTTTTTATCGCACGGGTCCCACGGCCACACTTCCCGCCCAACCGACCGGGGGGCGCTGATATGTATCTTAAGGCTCGATTCGCGAGAAGATAGACGCGTTATAGAAAAGAGAACAGAGACGAGGAAATGAACATAATGTAATGAATAATAATTAATAATGTAACTAAATAATAACATAACTCTAATAAATATTAGTGTTATTAGGATCTAATTATGTACTAAAAAAGTTAAAATTGATTGCTTTAAGAGCGGCAGAGAGTCAAGATTACAGATAATAGGATAAAGTCTATTGTAGTCAGAACATAATACTCTGTAAGGGTTATGCAACTCATAGTTAGATCTACAATGATTTAAGATAATTGGTATATAGTTTCTAGTGAATCTAATTGGAACCGAGAAGTTAAGCCGAGTAATGAAGTCGGGACTCTCAACATCACCACGAATAAGCTTACAAATAAAGACTGTTCCAAGCATAGTTCTACGCTTAGCTAGGAAAGGTAAATTAATTTGAAGACGTCTACTGGAATACGGAGGTAATATACGGTTTGCATCTACTAAAGTCAGTGTAGATAACATCTGTTTGAAGATTATTTTTGAAACCCTGTATTACGAAAGAAGTTAGCTCCAAGAGGTTAGTGGTTGTAGATCTGCGTTTCATAAAACCGTGTTGACACGGTGGTATGATTGATCTACAAAGGTGCTGCAAATGAGGAGTGATAACATTTTCGAAAAGTTTTGGGATAGCCGAAAATTTAGAGATTCCTCTGTAATTGCTTGCATCCTTTTTTGTGAAGAGGAATCACAAAGGACTCCTTCCATATATGAGGGAATTGTGAAGATTCCAAAGAAGTTGCAAAGAAGTTGAATATGTTGTTTGAAAAAACTTGGCGAATAGATCGGCTATTGCCTGATCCGATGTAACCGTAGTGTTTTCAAAAAATATCGAGGAAGGGTAAGAACTTGTTTTTCGCTTAGTGCTAACGAAATTATAAAACTGTTTCGGATCCTGTGCAAACTATAACTTACAAAGGTTTAAATAATTCGTGTAGAACTTAGCATTAAGCACGGTAAAGTTAAACCGAGCGCTTAAATATTTAGAAAGGATGGACTGAGAACCGGTATTTTTACATTTTGTATAAAGTCTGGACATTTCTTTTCTTAGGTGTTTTAACTCCTTATTAAACCAAGGAGGTTTAGAGATTGACGGATAGTACATCGGAACACAAGAGTTAATTGCGGTATAAAACATATTAATCGCATCCGCCATTATGTTGCAGGAGTAAAGATCGGACCAATTAAAGCCAGCTATAAAATTGTTTAGCCTCCGAAAATTTGTCTTGCGAAAACAGGGAATTCGCTTTGTTGACTTCTCTGAATTTACTTTTAATACCGTACCTATGTCGATTTCCACCTCGAAAGTAGGATGATATTGATCTTCAGGTTGAGTAAGAGGTGCTACCCTGGGCGGTAAGGCGCTGATCTTTGTCTCGAAGGAATAAAGTTTTTCTGAACTTTTTCTAAGTCGGTTTAATATCCTCGATGGCCTCCAATGTCCGATACATTTCGCTCAGGAAGGTGTTCATTTCTTCTCAAGCTGGGATCTTAAGATATTTGGGCGTTAAGGACTGTTTCAATAAGGAGAGGGCTAGCTTTGACAGTTTTCTCGCGCAGAGGAAAACCAACAGACAATCCCAGTTGTCAGTGGATATTTGAGAATGCCCTACCGCTGATAAAAACACCTCTGAATCGTGGACTGCAGTTCGTTAGGAGCATGAGCAGATTGTTGGGATATCGAACTCAAGTTGAAAAGGAGCTTGAGTGGCCGTCGTTTGTTTTGGAACCGATCTTGAAGCCCTTATTCGTAATAGGGGATTTGGATACAATGGCTTTTGCTTCGCCGCTTGTTTTTGTGAGGAGTTGAAACATTTTCTCGACCGGTGTGCAAGCCTGGGGTTGTTAATATAAACTGCCGTGAATAGGTCTCGGAAAGTTGGCCATCAGAGGTGGTTGCCATCGATGACTTCGGTATAGGCAAGCGGCAATCGGACGAAATTTGCGGCTCGGAGGGGCTTGCGCGACTTGACGCGTTGTCTGTCTATTGTTTTTCCGTTTTGTGCTGCGCATGACTCGTATACTGAGTAGCAGTAGTCTGTTCTGAGGATTCCATTTTTTTTGCTAGATCAGGTTTCCCTTAGGAATTCAGTCTGAACTGCAGAGGGATTTTTGGGGTTTTAAATTCTTGGAGTTGCACTCGAACTGATCGATGGTAGGTCACTTCCTTTGGGAGTTGAAATTGCGGTTCTGCCCGCTGAACTAGCGGACTTCGCGGCTGGCTTAGCGCAAGCGGGGATCTGAGAGTGTGGGCTTAGTTTGGGTTCTTTTTCTGGTGTCTTTTTGTATACCCCTCTATGGGCATACTCAGTTATGGTCGAGAAAAGGAGGCAAATAGGCCTGCACACCGCAAAAAACTGGAAAAGGAAAAGAAATACCAAACAACCCGTTTATGGGTGGACAAGCCCGTCGGAATACGAAAAAAAATAGGAAATGGAAAATTTGAAAAAAAACGCTTCAAAAAATAGCTGAATCCAGCTATTAATATTTTTCGAAATTATTAGCCAATTAAATAAAAGTTAACCCAATCAAGTAAAAATCGGAATTGAAAAAAATTAAAAAAAAAAAAGGAGGCAAATAGGCCTGCACACCGCAAAAAACTGGAAAAGGAAAAGAAATACCAAACAACCCGTTTATGGGTGGACAAGCCCGTCGGAATACGAAAAAAAATAGAAAATGGAAAATTTGAAAAAAAACGCTTCAAAAAATAGCTGAATCTAGCTATTAATATTTTTCGAAATTATTAGCCAATTAAATAAAAGTTAACCCAATCAAGTAAAAATCGGAATTGAAAAAAATTAAAAAAAAAAATTGTACATTAAATGAAAGAAAATAGCTGGAAAAATAGCTATTAACAACTTCTTTTGCAGCAGCACTTAGCCGTTCTTGTAAACATCCTAAAGCCTGACCTATACAGATTTGACTGCTCTCTTTGAATCTTTTTTTACAATCTTAAGAATCCAAGAGCGAGGCTTTCCCGAAATACAAATATTGTTAAAATACTGAAGCTTCTCCTCAATCCAATTTACATTTGATTTTTAGTCTTAAGCTGATATCCGAATAAAGAAGTTCAATAAAAACCTTCGTTAAATAATTCTTCCCGGCGTTGTCCTTAGTCAACTGACGGGACATTTATTCCACTCAAATAAAAAAATATTACAACTAATGTTACTGGCGCAGTCGGTAGGATACAAAAAAAATCCGAAAAAAGAACTTTCGAGTGGAAAATAAGTTAAATTTTATAATCCAGTGCTCGAAACATTTCCCAAAATAAATTCGTGAAGACTCTTCAACTTGGATTATAATTCCAATTCGGTTATCCAATAAAAAGTGGAAAAGTGAAATACGAAACAAAAAAAAAACTTTTATAAAAATAAGAAAAAAGAACAATACCGAAATTTTATAATAAAATACCAAAATTAAAAATTTATATTAGAAAACTTAAAAAAATAGCATTAAATCCAAAACAAAAAAGAAAAAAATTAAACACAAAATTAAAAATTTTACAATAAAAATATCACAACCAATTATTGCCGCACCCCAAATCGTTGCGCTGAGCGACAACAACCTTGCCGAAGCCCGTCGGCAGATTAAAGACATTATTCTATTCAATGGTGATCCAGAAACCGTTCACACCTTCGTCAGCAGAGTGGATTACTTAATTTCGCTCTACCAAAGCAATGATGTCCGACAACAGAGGATTCTACTGGGAGCCATCGAAGGAACTTGGACGGACAGGTTAAACGATCTTTTGGGCTTCCGAACATCGAAGATTGGCCTTTTGCATTTTGATCGGCTATTTCAATTCCTTTTATTCGTTAATGGCCAGGAATCCAGATTTAGCCAGAAGCCAGAATTTTAATTTTAGGCGCATGTTGCGTTATTAGCGCTCGTATTCTGTTGGGGTAGAAGTTCATATTATTTGTATTTTGGATTGAATCTATTGCTGATAGGAAGTCGGAACAGATAATAAGTTTGCCTCTTAGGTTTTTAATAAGTTCTATTGCTTCTAGAATGGCCACTGTTTCGGAGGTGAGGACGGATGAATGTGGAGGCAGTAATGGCGAATGTTATTGTGTAATTAATTTTTGAGTGAATATGTGTGTTCGTATAATTTTCTGTATTGATCTGGAGATGTTTGTTCTTTCTTATGGATTCTGAGTGATGTGTCTATTAGATTGGAGAGGGTCCATGATGGCCTGTATTTATGGAGTTTTAGTGGTTTGTAGGGTAGATTAAGTTCTAGGCTTAGATTGATTGTTTGGTCTATTATTGGTGTTTTTTCTTTTTAGTTTTTTATGCTTGACGAACTTATGAATTGGTGTGTTTTGGGATAGTTTGGCTATTTGAAGGTCTCGTTTCATTTCTAAAGAGAGAGTATTTGATTCGTAAAGTAAGTTATTTATTGGGGTAGAGCGATAGGCTCCGAGAGCTAGACGGATTGCGGAGTTAAACGGTGTTTTTATTTTGTTTATAATGCTTTTGGGAGTGTGGCCATACAGAAACAAACCATACTTTATCTAGTTTGGCTATAACTGTTGCCTATGCGACATTACGTAGTGTATACGTGTTGCAATTAAATTTAAGACTAGATAGGCATTTTATTATATTTAGCTTATTGTGTAGTTTGGGTAGAAGTAGGTGTATGTGTGTGTTCCATTTGTATTTGTTGTTTAAGGTCATTCCTAGAACTTTTAGGGAAGTAGCGGTAGGAATTTTGATGTTGTTGCAGCTTATCTTGCATGTACAGTGGGGTTTTCTGCATATGTGGAGGCATTTGGATAGGGATAGCGATGCCCCAGACTAGGACCCCAATTTTCTATATCGTTAAATAGGTTGTCAAAGTTAAAGTTTGTATTTGTGTTTTTGTTGACATTTTTTATAAGGAAGAAGTCGTCGGCGTATGCATTAAATTTTATTTCTCATTTCGCTGATTTTTGTTGTGGCGCAATCGAATTTGCTTGGAATTCGGGAGTCAGCATAATATTTTCGAAAGTCTTTTTGGATACCACCAGCTATAGTCGCGCCTTTTCAACAAAGAGCAAGCATAGGGATGAAATAAAAGAGGGGAAGGAAGAAAGCAAAGAGAGCAAACCGATAACAGTTACTCAGAACACACGCACAGCTGACCCAGAACCTGGCCTAACGGTAAAGTGATTGTGTCGTACAACAAGGGAAACTTGACAGCGAAACGGAACCGAAAGTCGCCTAAAATCGCGGAGCAGAGAGGAGCAGAGTCCGCCAACCGCGGGAGCCGAAAATCGAAATCACAGTCCACAAAAGCGATTCGCAAAGTACTATCTTGGTGCTACTCTTATACAAAATGTTCCAAGTCCTGCCCCGTCCGTCAAGGTCCACGTTCCACTGCATAGCGGCATCCGTGGTTACAGTCGTCTTAATGGCATGGGCCCGACCGCTGGGCGTGCTATTCCTGGACTACTTGGCTACTGGATCTACTGGACGCGGTGCAGCTTCCGCGTTGTGCCTACGGACGAGCTGCGCGGCAAGATGAACACCTGGCGGCAGAGGATCGACGACTGGCGCCACAGCAGTCCCAGCATGTTCTGCTTGGGCACCCTCTTAGTGCTCGGTCACCTTATCTCCGGATCCACGCTGGTACTGACCATCCTGGTCGTCTCCGCACTAGTCTCCACCAAGTACACCTTCAAGCTGCTGAAGATCGAGCACAGGGACTTTCAGTGGTCGGAGAAGCTGAACTACAAAAACTTGGAAGACGAGGACGATGACGATCGCAGCGACGATATACCGTCGGAGCTCCTCATTCCGGATGCAATACCCGAGATTGACGAGCATTCCACAGACGAAGACGAGGAATTAGCTCCGCTGGCGCCCAAGAGGCAGGAGAAGCCGCAGCCACAGGAGCAGCTGGCCAAAGAGCGAAGATATGAACTTCCGAAAAGGTCACTTCAAGCATGACTCGTCGCTGTCCATCACCTCCTCCTCGTCGGAGGAAAGCCTGTCAAAGGGGCTGCAGTTCCCCGATCACAACACCGTAGATACCGCTGGCAACCCTCAGTTGCGTCAGATAACCGCTGGCACGGATGTGAAAACGCAGGCTCAGGCGCTCCTGCGAACAGCGGGAAGCTCCTGTCCAGCCTTGTTTCCGGCCTGGTGCAATGGGGAGCAGGTGGTGCTGTTGCAGTCGGTACCAGCGATGGCACGGATGCAAGTCGAGATCGTGACCAGCAGCGCATTGTCACCGCCCTGGATTCGTCGGACGAGAGCGATTTTGAGATACTCGAATCGGATGACTTTAAGTAAAGATTGGATAAATCGGCGATCGGCTCGATTTGTCGTATTATAAAGCTAATGTCTTAACATAAATATGCATACACAAATAGAACTTAACAAATCGACAAATCGATTCCCTGGTGGAGATCAGTTATATATTTTGCTGCACACTAGTGCTATATATACTTACATATATACTAAACTAATCATCCTAAAGTTAAGCCAAAACTTTTCCCCATTTTTGTTTTTCTGCCTCTTGCTTTGTACATTTTTTTGTTTTTATAACCCTATGCTTATTACTATTTTACTTTATGACTTTAGTTTGTATTTGTCCTGTGTGCGCTTATCTACTGACCACAAACAAAAGAAAAAACGAGCGACGGCACGCAACTTGTACATATAACACAGATCCACTTACACTTACCTATATGTATGGGTTTATTTTGATGTCGCTGTGAGGGCGTTAGCTACTTATGAATCCAAATCAAAGATTGATTGATAAAAAACCAAAAAGGTGCAAATAAATAACGCAGACAAAACCATGAAGAGATTTGGTTCGGCGCTGTCTGAAAACGTATTCGCCATAAAACGTGCACAAATCATTTCAGCGTTATACAAAATTAGAAGACGCTATCCTTTTTCTGGCGACTGCGCTGGCCATCATTTTGCGTTGTACAACATAAATACAGTAACACACTTTCTTTGTATTCTTAATATTATTTGCGCTTAAAATACATAAGTTATAATTTAAGTTGCAAACCAAAACTAAATGTGATTTTGTAAAAACAAAAACTAAAAAATAAAAATCATAAAGGCATATGATGTTAGATAATTTTGATTGATTTAATTGATTGCTATGAGGAATAGTATCACGGATATGGGTGAACCTTGGGAGATTCCGTTGAATAGGGGTAATGGGTTTGATGTATGCGGGCCAACGCGGAGAGTTATTTTCCGGTTACTCATAAAGTTTTTGATGTACTTTATTATTTTGGGGCCAGTTCTCCATTGCTGCAATTTCTGGATTATGGAGTGCACACCTACTCGATCGAAGGCTCTTGAAAAATCAAGAGTGACGAGGGAGGTGTGCATTTTTGACTTCGTTATGAGAAAGCCTTCGTATAGTCCGAAGTCGATTTTCCTTTTTTAAATCCGAATTGGTTGTCGTTAAGTAGATTGTTATGTGTCACTAGCCACCAGAGTCTTTTCGCTATTATTTTATCTATCGTTTTTGCTATACAGCAGTTGAGAGAGATGGGTCGGTATGAAGAAGTTTTAGTTTCGTCGGGTTTCGGTTTGAAGATTGGGATAATTAGACTTGTTTTGTAGGCTTGTGGTATGTGGCTATTGAATATTTCAGTAAATAGTTTTGTTATTCTGTTTTTTGTTGCAGTGGAACTATTTTTGATCATTTGATATGAAACTCTATTAAGACCTGGAGCACATCCTTTTAATATTTGTAGGGCTGAGCTAAGTTCGAGATATGTTATGTTTTCTTCTGTATTTTGTGCTATTGCGGAGGGGGTATAGTGATGTGGGTTATTTCTATATTTATTGTTTCGGAACTCCTCTAAAAAGTTCCAGTCGCCGGAGAGGTCAGAAAAGTGTTGTGCGAATATGTTAGCAATTTCGTTGCTACCCAATGTAGTCTCATTGTTTTGTGGGTTTGCGATGGCATTTGCTAACTGCGTAATAATATTTTGCAGCTCCCCACGTATTTTGCATAATTTCCACTTGCGAAACTTTCACCACACACACAAAAAAAGAGGTACGAGAATGCAAGCGCTGCTATACAAAAATAAAGTAAAGTCAACTCCAACTCAACAAACAGAATATTAAATTTCAACTAATATACATTTTTTGAGCACATCCACTCTTTAAAGTCGAACTGGAGCCATCGAGTCAGAAAAACAACAAAAATGAAGTACATCCTATATATAAGCCAATATCCTATATATAACCATCCTATCCTATATCGAGATCGTATCACACCAACAATTCACAAAGTAATGGAACCTACAAATACATAAATACATAAATACATCCCTTCGTCTGCCAGTCAGCGAACAATGCCAAAATCTTCCTTTGCAAGTGTATTAAAATCAGGAATCCAGTTACCGACAGAAGTCACCTCCAGCATCCAGCATAAAATTCACCAAACACAAATAAACACACAGAACATGCAACAGCAGCCTATTGGCCTTGAAGAGATTATGCTCTCGATGCAGCAAAGCATGAAAGACTTCATGACCTTCATGCAAGAAACTATGCAAGAGCTTATGAAGAACCAAAACATCCTTATTCAAATGCTCGTTTCTTCTAAAACAGGATAATGACTCCCTTAATAATAGCTACCTGGAACGCTAATGGCGTTTCGCGGCACAAGCTAGAACTTGCTCAGTTCTTAGCCGACAGAAACATTGACGTTATGCTACTCTCAGAGACTCACCTTACCGAAAAGTACAACTTCCAAATACCAGGATATAAATTTTACTTTACGAATCACCCGGATGGCACGGCCCATGTAGGCACTGGCATACTAATACGATTGCGAATTAAGCACCACTTTTTTGGTAATTTATGTACCTACAATGTACCTCTATAAGCCTCCAATGCCATAACGGTGCTCTCACTCTGGCTGCTGTCTATTGCCCACCTCGCTTCACAATCTCTGAGGAAAAATTCACAACACTTTTTGACTCGTTTGGTGAAAGGTTTGTTGAAGCTGGCGATTGGAATGCCAAGCACATGTACTGGGGATCTCGGATAGCGAACCCTTAAGGAAAACAGCTGTACAACGCAATCATCCAACCGCAACTCAATCCTAACTCTTTTTCCCCGGGAGCGCCTACATACTGGCTTTTTGACTTTGCTTTGATTGATTTGATTGACTTTGCCATCACAAAAAGGATATCCCAACCAGTGATTACAGCTGAGGCACTTCCAGAACTCTCATCTGATCACTGTCCGGTGCTCTTTCATCTTTCAGCTACAACGTCTGGAGAGACCGTGTTGGCTTACAAGCAATGGGACCAACTGGGCGAGGTACATAAAATATGTTTGTTTCCATACCGGTTTTTCTAGCCCCCTGGAAGACGAGCAAGACATTGATCAGTTTACTGGTGATATAGAATCAATACTTGAAGCAGCAGCAAAAGCGTCAACTCCACAAGACAACCATGTATGCAGTATAAAGTTTAACAAGACAAGTAGAGATACTGAACTGCATGTGCTTGAAAAATTACGTCTTCGAAGGGACTTCTCGCAGACTTACCAAAGCGCTTAAGAAAGAAGAAGCGGACGCACAACTAAGGTATATCGAGAATCTCACCCCCACAGGCAAAAAGACCACAGGAACCTACAGGCACCAACAGAAACGGTTGTACCTCTCCGTAACTCTACCGGAAACTGGTCTCGCAGTGACACGGACAGAGCAAGAGTCTTCGCTGATCATCTTAAAAAAGTATTTCAACCAAATCCAGCCACTAACTAATTTACTCTCCCGCCTTTAACTGCATCTGACTTAGCACCACAAGATCCTGTAGAATTTCGGCCAAGCGAGATAACGAAAGTCATTAAAGAGCAACTGAAGACTGGAAAATCGCTTGGCCCCGAAAGTGATCATCGAGCTCCCAATGTGTGCAGTTCTACGAATCTGATTGCTCTTCAACGCAATTACTAAAATTGGATACTTCCCTCAAAAGTGGAAGAAATCAATTATAATTATGATCCCTAAGCCTGGAAAAGACAAAACACAGCCATCATCATAGAGGCCAATAAGCTTACTTACTTGTCTATCCAAGTTCTTTGAAAAAGTGCTGCTGCTACGCATCAGCCCCCACCTCAAAACACACAACACACTCCCATTGCACCAATTTGGTTTTCGGGCAAAACATGGATCCATTGAACAGGTTAACCGCATCACAACAGAAATTCGCACAGCCTTTGAACACCGTGAATATTGCACAGCTCTCTTCTTAGACGTTGCACAAGCATTCGATAAAGTATGGCTGGATGGACTTATGTTTAAAATAATCACACTGCTGCCTAAAAATATATATAAGCTTCTAAAGTCTTACCTATATAAAAGAGTGTTCGCGGTCAGATGCAGTTCAAGCACTTCAAGCGATTGTACTATAAAAGCCGGAGTGCCTCAAGGAAGTGTTCTGGGCCCAATTCTATACACCCTATAAACGGCGGGCATACCAACAAACTACCAGCTAACTATATCCACATTCGCTGATGACACTGCAATACTAAGTCGATCCAGATGCCCAGTAAAAGCTACGATGCAACTAGCACGCCATCGTGTGTCGAACATTGTCTTGCAGATTGGCGCATACGAGTAAACTAAGAAAAGTGCAAACAGGTAACATTTACCCTAAACAAACAAAGCTGGCCTTGGTAATAAACCACGTGCACATCCCACAAGCCGATAACGTAACATACTTAGGTATTCATCTGGACAAACAGCTCATCTGGCGGAAACACATAGAGGCCAAGACGACGCACCTCAGACTAAAAGCAAGGGATCTAGACTGGCTTATAAACGTTCGCTCTCCCCTAAGCTTGGAGTACAAGGTCCTCTTATATAACTCCGTTTTAAACCCCATATGGACCTATGGCTCCGAGCTATGGGGCAACGCATCGAGAAGCAACATCGACATAGTACAGCGAACACAGTCTAGGATTCTGAGAATCATGGTATCTTCGGACCGAGAATATACACAGAGACTTTCAAATAAAACTTGTCATTGAGACAATAGCAGAGAAGAAAGTAAAATACAATGAAAAACTAGCCTCACATCCAAATCCTCTTTCAAGAAAACTTATTCGAGTATGCAGCCAAAGCCGACTGCACTGGAACGACCAACCAGCCCAGCGTTAAATTTGTTAGGCCACACAGCACGAATCATTTCATAAAATGATATTTAGTTAGTTTAGAATAAGATTTGAAAAGTTATTGTTAGTCTCATAAGTAAAAGGGAAGATTCAATAAATAAGGAAAACATTGAAAAAAAATCACTGGATAATGTTTTGTCTGAATGTATTCGAGTGGTTCAAGATTTGTTACATTGTTTTTTACATAGATAGTATGAGTATAGTCTATAATTATGTTGGTGATTCATATTTCTTCTAATTGGACAGAACAATTAAATGTTTTTATCATGTTATTGCCTTCTATTATAGTTTCTCTATTGATACAGTTTTGGTTTAGGATAGTCTTGGGAAGGTTCCAAGTTGTGATTATATTAGGTTCTACATATTTTATTTCAAAATCAGAATGTGTTTTACTGTATCTACATTGTGTTGGGACGTGGTTTAGTATACCAGTTATACATTTATTTACAACCAAGCTTTGAGAACTTGCCGTGTATGTTTGAATATTGTCTGAAAAATATTTGTCATGTATTGTTTCGGTTAGTATGTTACTTTTTCCGTCTGGGTAGGGTATTATTTAAAAAACTGGTGTTTTGGTTATTTCTCTTGGAATATGGGATATTATCAGAATTTCGTTCGTATCAGATTTAAGCAAAGCTGACGTTTTTATATTAAGAAGTTTTTCAGAATTGACGTGGATTAATGAATCGTGTTTTAAAATTTTTGGATTAAAGATATGTACCTTAGCTTGTTAGTTTCAAACCAAGCTCTATGTTTCAATGTATTCAGTGAATTCCTGTAAGTTAAAAAGGTTTAAATCTATCATATGTTCTTTTTCAAAGTTATGATTTAAATGACTATTCAATTCGATTCTTTTGTTAATGACTTCTATTACGTGGTTAAGTTCGCTTATTTGTACATTATTTTTAGAGATGTCGGCTATTTGTTGTAATAAAGCTTCTTTGCCTTCTTAATCTAAAGTACCGAATAAGAACAATTTTATTTGTTCCCATAAAGTTAACAAGACCGCTTTTACTACGGCTTACAATTAAAATTAAATTATACCGTTCATTTCTCTGTTAAGTTTTTCTACTAGATACTGTATTTGTGGTGAGTTATTAAAAGGTTGAGTTTGTTTAATAAGTTCTTAATAAGTATTTTCGGGTTTAGTAAAGTTAATAGATAAGTAATGATATTCGTGGTTTATCGGCAAATCTATTGATCTGGTTTGAAAGATTAGGTTTTTGGCCTGGATAGGAGTTACTTCTAGGTATTGTGTGTTAATTGACGATAGGAGGCTTAATATGAGTTTCATGCTCGGGAGCAGGCCTGGAATTATCGTTATTAGATTTACTTTTACTAATTTCATTATTTTATTTTAAAATTAGATTTATAGTGTATTATTTTTCTACCTCTATTTGTTTCTTCGGAATGTTTATCATCTATTTGTCTTAAATTTCCTGTCTTTTTGAATGGGTTAGTCGTTTTTGATTTAAGTAGAGGGGATTCTTTAAAGTTTGTGTCTATGTTAAAGTCGTGTCTGTTTTCAGTGAGTTTGTCAATTTTGTTTACATTATTTTGTTGAGGGTCATAGCAAAGACACTAGAATATTTATTTATTCTAGTTATTCTAGTGTCTTTGTTAAAGTGCAATGCACATGAAGGCGGAGTCTCTCCGTAAAATAGCTCTTTTAGTTTCAAGTCAATCTATACTGCTTACTTCTATCAGGAATTCTTCTCTTCTCTTCTCTTTTCTTATACGCCTTGCCACGCCTACATAATTGGATATTTCTTTCTTTTGTAAGCCGCCCAAAACGGCCAAGCCCACAATTTTCAACAATTTTGGATATATTTTCGTAGTTTTAATAGTCTTGTAATAGTTTACCTTTTATTGTTTACCTTTCAGCTTGTTAATACATAGTATTTTCTACAAAAAATCAATATATAAGGTGGAGTACACCTTTCTGTTCCTTAACTACATATATCGATCATAGCAACCACTTTGTTTATTTACAGACATATGTGACGTTTGAAAAATATACAACATTACGAAGGCCGAAATATATTTAGTTTTCAACACCTATTTTTACATATATTATAAAATGTCTGATCCTGAAGACATTGATTGTGATTTCCCCATTAGCTTTGAGCCTAATCCTGAGACATCTCCTGAACCAGAGGAAATGGGCCTTCTTCCCCCAAATCACCCACTACTAAGCAAGTTTCAGGACTGTTTAAAGGGTCACTTAATACGTACTAAACGTGATATAGAAAATGAAATTGCAGAAATAAAACACCATGTTAAACTGAGAGAACAGCGACGAGAGGAGCAAGGATTGACATTGTATGATATGCAACAGAAAATGAAATTTCAAGAAAAACAAATTATGGAGTTATCCGCTGTTATAGAAAAACATTTAAAAAATCGACAAGATGAAGAATTTAACACAAAAACCTTAAAAGCGGAAAACGAAGAAAAAATTAAGTTAACTAAGTCACAAAAAACTCTTTACCATGAAAGAATGGCAGAACTAGGTGACATGCAAAGTTTAGGAAGTAACATCAAAAGATGGGCTTGTTCCGTTGAGGATGAAGTAAAAAATGCTAAACGCATTGTTAGTAGAGACGCCCAGTTGCAAGACCAGCTATCACAGGAAAAACGAAAATCAGATATACTCTTTTATCGGCTGGATATAGAAATAAAAAAGAGAGAAAACGAGTTACTGTCGATTTGTGAAGAAGAAGCTACAATGAAAGAAGTGATTAATATTTTAAATATGAGCATAGCAAATGCCAATACAGATTTAGAGGTTTTGCAAAATGAACACAAACGGCTCACACAGGCATGGAACGAGGTTATTATAGCCATTCAGTTGAGAGATAAAATTTTATTTCAAGTACAAAGCGCAGCAAGGTAAGCTAAGCAAATTAAAAGGATTTAAGTTTTTTAACATTGATCTTAAGAAAACACAGGGAGGCAATGAAACACAATATAGCGGGAATAGAAGCTATCAAAAAACAAATTGGAAAGGAAATGGAACTAAATAAAAAATTGGATTCATTTAAGCAACGACTGGCAGATGAAACTAATTCCTTAAGAAGGGAATGTAAGTATTTCATTGTATATTTCTAGTTATCTGAATACCTGTTATATCAGATTTCCGATCATATCTGTACATGTCCGTCTGTCCGTCAGCATACACTTCGGGATTACTGGAACAATTAAAGCTAAAAAGTTTAGATAAGATATGCATATTCCAAAAAGACACAGCCCAAGTTAACTGTTAACTGATGTTGCCACGCCATCAATCCGACCAAAACTGTAAAAATGTAAAATATATAAAAATGTATATATTATAGTATATTGTATGTTATATGTATTATATAATATAATTATAATTATAATTTATAATAATTATAATTATATCTATTGTATGTATATGTACATGTATGTATGTATATTATATACATATGTATGTATATTATATGTATATATGTGTATATATAACTTTGTCGTCTTTGTCTGATAGGTGAAGAATTAATTTAGTTCCATGAGTCTTCTTTTTCAACTTACAGTCATATATTATACTCAACGGCAATAAATAGATTTTCAGCTTATCAATCACAAGCTTCAATTCATTCAATTCACAAATGCAGATATTTTGCAATGCTCCCAAATATATATATATATATTACAAGAACAAAATACTACGTGATAGATATACCCCTATATGTATATGTTCAACCATTCCTTCCAACCATTTAGACTATGTAAAATTGTCATATGTATATACTCCCACAGTTCAATACACAAGTTTTCATCAGTGAAACACCGCACAATTTGTATGAAAACTATCTATGTATGAATCGCTAAAACAAAGCATAACAAATCACTAAATCCTCAATGATTTTTAAAGAGACAGAAATTTCGATTGTGTAAGAGTATTGCCCTTTTAGGCGATTTTCATGTCAGTTTTTTCATCTCCTTTCATCGATGAAACATTACTTCTTATTAGTTAATTATTATTTCTATGCGTAGGATTTAAATTTAAGAATAAAAAATACATATTAAATTCCAAAATCTGGAGCGTCTTGTTGTCCTACGGAGTTAGGGATAGTTTCTTTTGTGGAACTTGGGTCCACATGTCCGTCCGATTAACCTTAAAGTAAAATATGGTATAATGTATGCAAAAATGAATTACAACTTTACTTTAAATGATCGATTCTGTGAGTAGTATTTATTGTTGTTAATAAATTAAATCAATTACTTGAAATAATTAATGGATTAAATTCTTAAAAATGGTACTTAATTAAAATCGCTTCTGCTTCTCACAAAAATCTAATCGCAAGTGATCCACGAAAAAAAGGGCATGTCTTTTAGAAACACAATATGTTAGTCCATTTCGTTCTCTTATTGTTATTTCGCTCTTGCCAATTCCCGTCCCCTTTATCTACTTACAGTATGTCAAGAAACTGTTTACACACTGTGAAATAAGTTGAATTTTTGACTTTAAAGGTAAAAATAAAGAGTTCTTTGCTTAAATAACCGCAATTTTTTTAAACAATATAATAAAACAATATTTATTTTACTTATAAATCGAAAAACAAATTAAGCATTTTAAATATACAAGAAAATAAACAACAAATTCCAGTTTACACACTTTTGGTACATATGTATGTACATAATTAGTCTTTTAATGTTCCGATGCACATTACAAATTTACAAATTTCTTACTTGAGTTTTATTTATTCTTTATTATTTCGAAGATAAAAGTTAAATGTCTGAATATTTAATCAGTCACGGCTGCGCTGCTCGCATAAGATGCCAATTTACATAAGATGTTGTATTTATGTAAATTAAACAATTATTAAGGTTTTTCAAATAATAATTATTCTTCTTTATTAAGTGCATCAGAATACGACTGATCCCTTTTGAGCTCTGTCTAAAACTAAAGTACAATTTCATATTCAAATATTTATAGCGGCACTTCTGCAGCTATTTCTGTCAACGTTGCGCCTCGTGACTTCTCACACCACCACGTCCAGAATGCTAACGCTGCGCCTGTGGGTGTCCGTTCACAGTAACCCCAAATTCCGCTGATTTATCGCAATAGATTCCGACCGGATACAGACTTAGCATTCAGTTCAGTATCATTGACCTTACTTATGATAACTTGTATGTACATGCATCGCTTGTGTGATTCGATTGTGCGAACTTGCTGACACTTGCACTTCAAATATATTTTGTTATTTTATAAACATTTTTCTATGGTTTTAATGGTTAGCATATGATCTGTTTATAATTATTATTATTATTTTTTTTTTTTTGTAAATTTTATTAATTGGAATAAAACAAGTTTAGTGCTACCTATGTGGCAGCTTTACCAGGTTTTACATAAAATTTTACAGCATAGGCATACCAATATATACATTACTTATACATTACTTTACAAATTAAGTTATTCTAACAATATTTAATTGATTTCTTTTCCATGAACAAATAATTATAATAATCTCGATGGGAGATTATGTGGGTGGAATCTTTTTAGCCTTCTTTTTTTCGGGGGATGGATAAGCCTTCTCGTCAGGGTTTTGGGGTGGGAACCTAGTCGCCGCATATAACTTTCCGCATGGGTCCTCAATGCATCGCCTATCTTTGGAATATTAAGATCTCTTTCTATATCTCTGGTTCTCATGTACAAAGGGGAGTTACATAGTGATCTAACTACTTTACTTTGAGCAACTCTTATTTTATTCAGATTAGTTCTGGCCGTAATTCCGTATATTTGCAACGGATTTTTTTTTTTGAATTTTTTTTTTTTTTTATTTATTGAATCTTCTTGTATAAGAACTAACAATAAGTTTAAAAATCTTAACTATAACAAGTATTTTTTTAACAGTTGTATTATTTTTCCAACTGTTCTATGATTAAACGGCCCTAATAATTTATTCGCTGGGTTGGTAGGTCCTTTCGCCGGAGACGGGAACGGCTGCTGAGCTGGATTAGATCTCGCGCTAGGTGGTTGGGGTGCGTGTAAAGCTTGCTATGGTATTTTTCCTTAAGTTCCGTGATTGCGTTGGTAACTGATGGGATATTTAGGTCTCTTTGGATGTTTTCACTCCGAACGTACCACGGTGCCCCAGTGATGGTTCTCAGAATCTTTGATTGTGCTCGCTGTATGATGTCAATATTGCTGTTGCTGGCATTGCCCCATAACTGTGAGCCATAGGTCCAGATAGGTTTCAATATAGAATTGTAGAGCAAGACCTTGTGATCTAGGCTGAGCGGAGAACCAGAGTTGATGAGCCAGTGTAAGTTGTTGGCTTTGAGTTTAAGTTGGGTTTTTTTGGCTTCAATGTGCCTGCGCCATGTGAGTCTTCTGTCAAGGTGTACTCCTAGGTACGCTACCTCATCTGCTTTCGGGAGTGGTATGTTGTTCAACAAGAGCGGAGGACAGTCTTGTCTGTTTAGCGTAAACGTCACGTGCTTGCATTTTTGCTCGTTTACTTTTATTCGCCAGTCAGAGAGCCACTTCTCAATGTCGATGAGGTACAGTGCCAACTGTGCTGTAGCTTGGATAGGGGACCTTGAACGGCTAAGGATAGCTGTATCGTCGGCAAATGTGGATACCGTTAAGCGACTATTTGTAGGGATGTCGGCTGTATAGATGAGGTATAAGGTTGGCCCAAGAACGCTGCCTTGGGGGACTCCAGCCTCAATTGTATGATCAGTGGAAGTGGCAGTGTTGCACCGTACTGCAAACTTTCTGTCATAGAGGTAAGACTTTAGAAGTTTGTGTGTGCTTTCGGGTAGGGATGTTTTAATTTTAAACATTAGGCCGTCGAGCCAGACTCTGTCGAATGCTTGGGATACGTCTAAAAATACTGCTGTACAGTATTCGCGATATTCAAATGCAGTTCTTATTTCCGTTGTAATACGATTCACCTGTTCAATGGTTCCATGGCTTTCGCGAAATCCAAATTGGTGGGCTGGGATTATATTGTGGTATATCAGATGTTGATTAAGACGGATCAGCAGGCATTTTTCGAATAGTTTCGAAATACATGAGAGTAGACTTATTGGTCTGTAAGATGAAGCGACTGTGTGGTTCTTACCAGGCTTTGGAATCATTATGATAATCGACCTCTTCCATCGTTGTGGAAAGTAACCAAGTTTGGTGATGGCATTAAAGAGCTTGGTTATGTAGCGAACTGCAGAATGTGGCAGCTGGATGATCATTTCCGGTGTTATAAGGTCGCAGCCGGGGGATTTTTTCGGGCTGAGATTGTCTTTGATTATTTTAGTTACTTCTTTAGGACGAAACACAATTGGGGTGTGTTGCTGGTGGCGGTTTACGGGATAGGACGGCAGCGCGAATGTACTAGTAGCCTGGTTTGGCGTGAACACATTTTGTAGGTGAGCGGCAAATGTGGTGGCTCTGTCTTCATCACTACGGGCCCAGCCACCTGAGGAATTCCTTATCGGCAAAACGGTTTCAGTCGGTGGGCGAAGAGTTGAGTGGGCTCGCCACAGTGACTTTTGTTTTGTGCCTGTCGGTGTGAGTTGCTCTATGTATCGGCGCTGATCGTCGCCCTCTTCTTGTTTCAGAGCGTTGGCCAGTTTCCGTGTGGCTACTTTTAGCTTTTGTTTTGCAGTCGGGGATCTGGAAGATTGCCATTCTCTGCGTAAGCGTCGTTTTACGTGGACGAGTTGCTCGATTTGTACGTTGGTCTTTTTTGAATTAATTGTATTATTTGTTATTTTGGGTGTTGCAGTAAGAGCTGCTGCAGTAAGGATGGATTGCAATGCACACGTGCAGCTCTCTATATCAGATTCAGTATTGAGTTTTGGGCTTAGCTCAATATGTGAACTTATATATTTTTTATACCTGAGCCAGTTGGTTTTGTGAGAAGTCAATCTGAATGGTGGTTTCACGTTTTCTGCGTACCGGCGGAGGTGAATTAGTACAGGCGAGTGATCAGATGACAGATCCGGCAGACATTCAGCTTTAACCAAACTGCGGGAAATATTTTTCGTAACTGCGAAGTCGATCAGGTCAGGCAGCTTATTGAGGTCTGATGGCCAGTATGTAGGACTCCCGGGGGAAACATGGTCAAGTTTATTAGTGGCTTTTATTATAGTCTTATAAAGCTGTTTTCCTTTTGGGTTCACAAGTCGCGATCCCCAGTGAGTATGTTTAGCGTTGTAGTCGCCTGCTGCAATGAAGTGTGGCCCTAGTGCTTGGAAGAAATCCAGGAATTGAGCTTCTAATACTGTGAAACGGGGGGGCAGTATACGGCCGCTAGTGTAAGGAGAGTGTTGTCATCCAGCTGAATGCTGATGGATGTGGCCTGAAGATGATTTTCCGCAAATTCTTTGTAAAAGTGGTGCTTCATACGGTTCCTTATGAGTATGGCGGTGCCACCGTGTGCTTTTCCGTCGGGGTGATTTGTACCGTAGAAATGGTAGTCTCTTATTTGAAAATTGTATTTGCTTGTGAGATGAGTTTCCGAAAGAAGCATTACGTCGATATGCTTCTCATGTAGGAATTGAGCTAGCTCAAGTTTGCGCTGTGAGACGCCATTGGCGTTCCACGTAGCTATGCGTAAAGTAGCCATTATTTATTTGATTGTTGGGCTACAAGCATTTGTATCAAAAGGTTTTGATTACGCATCATGTCTTGAATGGTGGTCTTCATAAATGTCATAAATTCCATCATGCTCTGTTGTAAGGCTTGCATCATAGCTTCAGTTTTTGTTTCCTGCTGCGCAGCTGGGTTATAGTTTTGTTGTGTGTCTAATTTTGTGTGCACTTCATGTGGAGTTTGGGAATTTTGGGTTGGAGGCGTCATACCTGATTTTAAAACGTTTGCAAATGTTGTCTTGTTAGTGTTGGATGTAGGCCAGGGAGCGAAACTTGCTGCTTTCGAGAAAATTACTTCAGGATTTGTCTCTGATGGTATCAGCGTAGCTGTTCCTTGGTGTGCCCGCGCCGTGTTCATTCTATTGTGAAGACGGATTTTCAGCTCTTTGTAGATTGGACAGCCTCTGTAGTTTGCTGTGTGGTTGCCCCCACAGTTATTGCATTTTTTCTCGCATGCATTTTTTTTGTTAGTTTGACACTGTTTGGAGTCGTGGAGATCTCCACAGACTACGCATACCGGGCGAAGTGTACAATACGACCTCGTGTGGCCATACTCTTGGCAGTTTGTACATTGTACAGGAGCGTTACTCGATAAAAAAACGTCTTCACACTGCGGCGGTAAATATGAAATTAAAAAAAAAAAAAAAAAAAAAAAAAAAAATTTGCAACGGATGGATGGATTTATACAGGCGAACTTTATTTGCCATTGTGAGTTTGTTTCTTCGGCGATAAGAGCCACGACATTTTTGCAGCCTTTGAAAGTACTGCTTGCTTGATCATAGTCGTATGTCTTTGAAACGTTAGTCCTCTGTCCAAAATCACCCCGAGGTATTTGTAGAAGGACTCGTGTCGAAGTGTGGAGCCGAGCATGGAAATTCCAGAGCAGTTCAAAGGTCTCTTTGTGAATGTGACGCAAGCACATTTGCTGCAATTAATGCCGATATTCCATTCCGTTGCCCACTTCTCGAAGGCCGTCACATATTCCTGTAGGCTCCTGGTTGCATCACTTATGCTTGTACTCCTGACCATTACCGCGGTGTCATCTGCGTAGGTTGCAATAAGAACATTTTCGTATTCAACTTCTGTACAGCACCAGGAATCCGGCATATCAGAAGTATACAGCGAATAAAGAGTCGGGCCTAAAACACTGCCTTGGGGTACGCCTGCTGAGATTGTACGCGTAGACGATTTGTCGCCATCGACAACCACACTGAACTATCTGTTCGATAGAAAGCTTTTGATAAGAAGAAATAGCTGTGGCGTCAAAATGGTCTTAAGCTTACTTAGAAGACCATCATGCCAAACTCTATCAAAGGCTTGTTGTATATCAATGAATACAGCTATTGTATACATCTTGTCCTCCATGGCCTCCAAAGCAAAGTTTGTCACTCGGTGTAGTTGTTCTGGAGTGCCATGACTTTTTCGGAAACTGAACTGCCACTTTGGAATAGCTTGGCTCACGCTTGGAAGTTTGAGGATGCGTTCTAATATTACCCTTTCCAACATTTTCCCTAGCGCGGGTAGAAGACTAATGGGCCTATATGCATCTACTTCAGTGGGTTGCTTTCCAGGCTTCGGAATCATCGTTATGATTGCAGATTTCCATTTGCTTGGAAAGTGTCCCAGCCTTAGAGGGCTATTGAACAGTAGGACTAAGAAAAGTACAGCTTTGATGGGAAGGAGTTTGAGCGTCCTGTTATCTAGGAGGTCCTCACCAGACGATTTTTTAGGTTTGAGCTTTTTGATCTGCTTTACTACCTCTTCCAAATTAACAGGGTTTGTGGGAAGGGTCATTTGAAAAGGTTGGTCCAACAGTATTTGCACCCTGTTTCGGTGTTCTGTCGGAGTAAAATTCAATGGCTTAAATCTATCCTCTAAGCTGTTTGCAAAGATATAAGCCTTCTCCTGACTGGAGCCGCACCAACCACCAGCTGGATTTCTGATGGGAGCCTTTGGAATAACTTGTCTTTTAAGGTTATTCATGAGTTTCCACAGCGAGTAGTTAGTCGATGCATCAGGACTTGCATTTTCCAGCATTTGATCAAAGTGGTCTTGTTTGTTTTTCACCAGAACTTTGTTAAGACGATTTGATAACCTTTTGTAAATGTTGTGGGCGCGTGCGTCTCGTGTTCTGGAAAATTCTCGTCTAGCTTTTCGTTTGAGATGTATGAGAACTGAAGCGTTATGTGGAAGTACACTGCGTCTACTCTGGGTAGGAGAATTTCTGCTTGCTGGTGTAGCAAATGTCGCAGCCACGTGAATTTTGTCCATGAACATCACTATAGCATCTTCGATGTCTTCCGGATAATTTATGTCCATGTTTAGGTTAACGCTTCTGTCTAGGACATTCCTAAATGTTTCGACAGAGGAGCCGGGAGCTAGTAAGGATTTCTTTCTGGATTTATATTGGGGAGAGTGGCTTAATGTTGCTACTTTAGGTAGGTGATCAGAAGATAGCTCGTATTTTGTTTCAATTGAAAGTTTATTTATTGGCACCCCTTTTACAATAAAAAAGTCCAAAGCTGTTGGCGTCAGTCTAGTGTTAGATGAGTAAAAGGTAGGTTCACCTGTAGCTAGAACTTCGCTAGAACTTGTTATGAAGGCCTCGTGTAGTCGTTTTCCTCGACTGCATGCCCTTAGGTTGACCCACCATTGGTGCTTAGCATTGTAATCCCCTCCTGCTATACACTTGGGGCCCAATGTGATCAGTAGCTGATCAAAGTCGTTTTTAGTCCAACGCTTATTTGGAGGAAGATATAGTGAAGCTATTTTGATAGTACCACCACTCGTTGGTACATTGAGACTGGTGACTTGTAAATCAGTGCGCATTGTTGATATATTTTGACTATGGCGAATATGGGCTTTGATGAAGATTGCAGAACCGTCTTTTGCGGTGTTACTTGGATGATTGGCATAATATTGTTCATAGCCAGGAGTGTATACTTTTAGTCCAGGGCGCATATGAGTTTCAGTAATTAGCATGATGTCTATAGAGTGGGCAATAAGAAAAAGTCGAAGTTCTTCATTCTTCTGTACTAATCCTCTTGCGTTCCATAATCCGATTTTTAAGTGTTAAGACTATCTTTTTTTAGAAATCAGAACGTGGACTACGTCGCGAAAAGCTTTGTTGGACTCAATTGTTTCCATGACTAATTTAAAAAGTTGATCCAATCTGGCGTTAATGTCCAAGATTGCCTTCTCGAGAGTGGCAAGGTTCCTGTTTTAATGGTCTAATTTTTTTGCTAATATCGTTAGGTATTTAATTTCAAACAATTTAGCAAATGTTTCACTTTTATTTCTTCAATATTTTCGAAAAATATTCACATAAATAGCAGTACTATGAAAAAATAGTAAAAAAAATCAACTTGACTTAGAACGAACTTAGTTTTTCTTTTTAATGTGTTAATTAGGGCCTTATACTTGGTTGGATAGCCTTTGTTAGCCAGCACAGCCTTACACCCACGCGAAATGGAGTCCACCAGGTCCTGGCAACGTTCGAGGGGTATTTTTGACCATGCATCCTGCACAACTTGCCAAATCTGAGCCTTAGACATCGGGAAGTTTTTCGACACATATTGGTTAATGTCCCCCCACAGGTTTTCAATCGGGTTTAAATAGAAAGATGATGCTGTCCACGGCATTACATCTATTCTTTTTTGGGTGATCCTATTCTTAGCCGATTTGCTTCTGCGTTTCGTATCTTTATCCTGTTGGAATGTCTATTTTAAGGGCATATTATATTCAGAATATGACAGTAAGACATCACTAAGTATATTTGCATATGCGTTTTGATCTATAATACCATAAATTATATGTTATAGACTCATACCATTGTAAAAAAACAAGCCCATACCAGAATTTTCGGTCCACCATGATTGAAAGTCATCAGTGGGTGTTTTGGGTGGTACTCCGTGTTTGGAGGTCATCAGATATACTGTAGTGAACCAGTTCCACCAAATAGCACTAAGTTTGACTCATCAATCCAAAGGATATTACGCCATTTGGAGACTGGCCAGATTAGGTAGGTTAGGTAGGTTTTAGGGAAGCTTAACCTTGCCTTAATATGCCTAGGGCTAAGTAGGAGATCCTTTCGTGGACTCCTCGCACTTAAATTTTGATTCAGTAGTCATCTCTGAATAGTAACGTCGCTGATTCCCAAGTTCAGCTCAGACTTTATGTCCCTAACGGATGCAAAAGGATAGACTTTGCTCTAACGAACTATGCGCCGATCCTCTCTATCTGTGCATTTACCAATGGTACCACGGTTTGCGGGCTTCCATTCATATTTAATGGCATTGTATACCATTTTGGCAGAACATTCAAGGGTTTTTTGAATGCCCTTATATGTTTTTCCTTCCTTTCTAAGCTTAAAAATTGACATTCTTTTCTCGTGGGAAGAGTGGTGTCCTTTACGTACTAAAATATAATTTTTTTATTTTATTTTTAATTTATTGCCCTTTTAAATATACGAATTAACTTAACCAAACTTACTTTTTAGAAAATATTGATAATTTCGGGACTTTACGTTGGTCAAAACCAGACACTGCTATTCTTATGAACAGCCTAAAAGTTGTGATTTTGCTCAAGAATGCAAATAAAAAAATAATAATATGAAAAACTATCGGGGTTTTCTTTTTTCCCTATCTATTTTACAAAAATAAGTGGAATAAAAAGTGGATTCCGAAAAGGGATGTGGAATTTTTTAGCTTCCGTATTTTTTAGCTTCCGTCGCACTGCTATTTTTTTGAACACAGCTGTATACATACATACATATACATATATGTATGTATATGTACATCACTTTGTATTTTTAATTTTATTTAAATTGAATACTTTTTAGTATTTAATTTTTTCTTATATTATTTAATCTAACTACGAATACATTTTTAGAGTGTGCGCGTTTAAACTTTCGGGTTAAATTTAAAAAAGAACAGTTTATTTAAATTAACCTTAACTAACTATTGTGCACTTTGAAATTTTCTGTGTATTCGTATATTTTCAAAGTATTCGTGGAAAATTTCACGCTATTAATTTCAGCTCATCTGGGGCGGTTGATCGATCTTTAGTCGAGGATTTAAAATATGAGGTAGTTTTAGTTACATAAATTTATATATATACACTGAGATAAATAACGAAGAGAAATCAACTTAATAACCAACAAAATTTTTTTTCCAATTATACACCAGGAAAAATCATGAAAGCTAAATGAACAAAATTAAATAAATTTAAAATTGTTCTTTTTATTTATTTTTTGAATTTGCTTCCCGTATGATTTAAAAAAAAATGCAAATGAATACACTACGAACAATTTATTGGACCGTAATGATATTGCGGAAGTGGGCAATTAAATATGAAAAAAAATCTAAGCCGAAAAATCTAACCGAATCGGTTACTTTTATCTATTTCTATTTAATTATAACATTCTTCTATAACTTTTATACACTTTTTTTTTTTGGATTTACAAAAAACTGACATTAACTGACATTTATACTTAAGTTACTTGCCATATATGTTGGCCGGTTTAATGATAACTGTGTGCTACATGAGTTGGCCGGTTATGTTGTTATGTGCTAGAAAAACGAAATATTGACTAGTAATAATTCAAATGAAATGTAATTATTCTAAGAAAGAGCAGTATATCGAAATTGTTTTTGTTGTGTATCCGTACAAGGTTGAGTTCCAACTGTTTAATTAATAAGTATTTACACGACATTATGTAAGTTGGTGGTAATCAGAGTCTTATGAAATAGATACAAAGATAAATGTTAAGGAATTAAGAGATGTTTGTTGATGTTCTAAAAAAAAAATGTATTATGAGTTATCTACAAACTGTAAACGCACGAGGACGTGTGTAGGTCAGGAAGGCCGTGTCGTATATTCCTTTTTAATTTTAAATTATAACGTACATTTTGTATTTGCTAAAAGTTGGACATATTGTTTTGTTTGGGTATTTCTTCTGTATTCATAAAGCGAGGCAGAAATAGTTTCTGTCAACGCAGCCTGTCATGGGCATGAATGGGACGCATAGAGTCCGTTAAACTCGGAACGAGCGATTAGGAACGAGCTGCATCAGGAATTAAAAGCCTATTCCTATGGTACCACGTCAGCACCATCAGCGAAAAGAGTCAAGACATTCCCTCACATCAAATGCCAAAAACTTGGTCATAAACAGGCTGAGTGTCGTTTAAATAAGGATGCAACTCAAAGCCATAATTCTGCTGGTCAACGTTCTGACTATACTGAAAGTAAACACCTGTCAACCTTCACCTGTTTCAAATGTGGAATAGTTGGGACATGTGGCCAGCGTATGCCCCGGATAATGTGGTGCGTCCAACTACAACCAAAAATAATATTGTGAAGGACGTCAATATATGCAAAGTACTGGAGCCTGTGGGAACGCTGTAGCAGTATGGTGAGTCGTTCCGATTTTATTTTGATTCTAAAGCAGAATGCTCGCTGATTAGGGAGGCTGCTACAATGAGTCTATCCGGAACTAGGAAAGGCAACGTAGTTGTATTAAGAGGCATTGGAAACAGTACGGTTTGTAGTACTACTCAGATATTGGAGAATGTTACATTAAGCGAACACACATTCGAAATTTTATTCCATGTAGTTTTAGATGATTACATTAAGTATGATATCTTAAGTGGGCGAAAAATATTGAGCCGAGGTATCGGTGTTTCAATAACATCTAACCCTCTAATTATATTTAGTAAAAAGCCCGTTTCACCTGTTTTGATTCCTGAATGTAACTTTGATTTCACTAATGTCGATAACTTTCCGCATGGGTCCTCAATGCATCGCCTATCTTTGGAATATTAAGATCTCTTTCTATATCTCTGGTTCTCATGTACAAAGGGGAGTTACATAGTGATCTAACTACTTTACTTTGAGCAACTCTTATTTTATTCAGATTAGTTCTGGCCGTAATTCCGTATATTTGCAACGGATATTTTTTTTTGAATTTTTTTTTTTTTTTATTTATTGAATCTTCTTGTATAAGAACTACCAATAAGTTTAAAAATCTTAACTATAACAAGTATTTTTTTAACAGTTGTATTATTTTTCCAACTGTTCTATGATTAAACGGCCCTAATAATTTATTGGCTGGGTTGGTAGGTCCTTTCGCCGGAGACGGGAACGGCTGCTGAGCTGGATTAGACCTCGCGCTAGGTGGTTGGGGTGCGTGTAAAGCTTGCTATGGTATTTTTCCTTAAGTTCCGTGATTGCGTTGGTAACTGATGGGATATTTAGGTCTCTTTGGATGTTTTCACTCCGAACGTACCACGGTGCCCCAGTGATGGTTCTCAGAATCTTTGATTGTGCTCGCTGTATGATGTCAATATTGCTGTTGCTGGCATTGCCCCATAACTGTGAGCCATAGGTCCAGATAGGTTTCAATATAGAATTGTAGAGCAAGACCTTGTGATCTAGGCTGAGCGGAGAACCAGAGTTGATGAGCCAGTGTAAGTTGTTGGCTTTGTGTTTAAGTTGGGTTTTTTTGGCTTCAATGTGCCTGCGCCATGTGAGTCTTCTGTCAAGGTGTACTCCTAGGTACGCTACCTCATCTGCTTTCGGGAGTGGTATGTTGTTCAACAAGAGCGGAGGACAGTCTTGTCTGTTTAGCGTAAACGTCACGTGCTTGCATTTTTGCTCGTTTACTTTTATTCGCCAGTCAGAGAGCCACTTCTCAATGTCGATGAGGTACAGTGCCAACTGTGCTGTAGCTTGGATAGGGGACCTTGAACGGCTAAGGATAGCTGTATCGTCGGCAAATGTGGATACCGTTAAGCGACTATTTGTAGGGATGTCGGCTGTATAGATGAGGTATAAGGTTGGCCCAAGAACGCTGCCTTGGGGGACTCCAGCCTCAATTGTATGATCAGTGGAAGTGGCAGTGTTGCACCGTACTGCAAACTTTATGTCATAGAGGTAAGACTTTAGAAGTTTGTGTGTGCTTTCGGGTAGGGATGTTTTAATTTTAAACATTAGGCCGTCGAGCCAGACTCTGTCGAATGCTTGGGATACGTCTAAAAATACTGCTGTACAGTATTCGCGATATTCAAATGCAGTTCTTATTTCCGTTGTAATACGATTCACCTGTTCAATGGTTCCATGGCTTTCGCGAAATCCAAATTGGTGGGCTGGGATTATTTTGTGGTATATCAGATGTTGATTAAGACGGATCAGCAGGCATTTTTCGAATAGTTTCGAAATACATGAGAGTAGACTTATTGGTCTGTAAGATGAAGCGACTGTGTGGTTCTTACCAGGCTTTGGAATCATTATGATAATCGACCTCTTCCATCGTTGCGGAAAGTAACCAAGTTTGGTGATGGCATTAAAGAGCTTGGTTCTGTAGCGAACTGCAGAATGTGGCAGCTGGATGATCATTTCCGGTGTTATAAGGTCGCAGCCGGGGGATTTTTTCGGGCTGAGATTGTCTTTGATTATTTTAGTTACTTCTTTAGGACGAAACACAATTGGGGTGTGTTGCTGGTGGCGGTTTACGGGATAGGACGGCAGCGCGAATGTACTAGTAGCCTGGTTTGGCGTGAACACATTTTGTAGGTGAGCGGCAAATGTGGTGGCTCTGTCTTCATCACTACGGGCCCAGCCACCTGAGGAATTCCTTATCGGCAAAACGGTTTCAGTCGGTGGGCGAAGAGTTGAGTGGGCTCGCCACAGTGACTTTTGTTTTGTGCCTGTCGGTGTGAGTTGCTCTATGTATCGGCGCTGATCGTCGCCCTCTTCTTGTTTCAGAGCGTTGGCCAGTTTCCGTGTGGCTACTTTTAGCTTTTGTTTTGCAGTCGGGGATCTGGAAGATTGCCATTCTCTGCGTAAGCGTCGTTTTACGTGGACGAGTTGCTCGATTTGTACGTTGGTCTTTTTTGAATTAATTGTATTATTTGTTATTTTGGGTGTTGCAGTAAGAGCTGCTGCAGTAAGGATGGATTGCAATGCACACGTGCAGCTCTCTATATCAGATTCAGTATTGAGTTTTGGGCTTAGCTCAATATGTGAACTTATATATTTTTTATACCTGAGCCAGTTGGTTTTGTGAGAAGTCAATCTGAATGGTGGTTTCACGTTTTCTGCGTACCGGCGGAGGTGAATTAGTACAGGCGAGTGATCAGATGACAGATCCGGCAGACATTCAGCTTTAACCAAACTGCGGGAAATATTTTTCGTAACTGCGAAGTCGATCAGGTCAGGCAGCTTATTGAGGTCTGATGGCCAGTATGTAGGACTCCCGGGGGAAACATGGTCAAGTTTATTAGTGGCTTTTATTATAGTCTTATAAAGCTGTTTTCCTTTTGGGTTCACAAGTCGCGATCCCCAGTGAGTATGTTTAGCGTTGTAGTCGCCTGCTGCAATGAAGTGTGGCCCTAGTGCTTGGAAGAAATCCAGGAATTGAGCTTCTAATACTGTGAAACGGGGGGGGGCAGTATACGGCCGCTAGTGTAAGGAGAGTGTTGTCATCCAGCTGAATGCTGATGGATGTGGCCTGAAGATGATTTTCCGCAAATTCTTTGTAAAAGTGGTGCTTCATACGGTTCCTTATGAGTATGGCGGTGCCACCGTGTGCTTTTCCGTCGGGGTGATTTGTACCGTAGAAATGGTAGTCTCTTATTTGAAAATTGTATTTGCTTGTGAGATGAGTTTCCGAAAGAAGCATTACGTCGATATGCTTCTCATGTAGGAATTGAGCTAGCTCAAGTTTGCGCTGTGAGACGCCATTGGCGTTCCACGTAGCTATGCGTAAAGTAGCCATTATTTATTTGATTGTTGGGCTACAAGCATTTGTATCAAAAGGTTTTGATTACGCATCATGTCTTGAATGGTGGTCTTCATAAATGTCATAAATTCCATCATGCTCTGTTGTAAGGCTTGCATCATAGCTTCAGTTTTTGTTTCCTGCTGCGCAGCTGGGTTATAGTTTTGTTGTGTGTCTAATTTTGTGTGCACTTCATGTGGAGTTTGGGTATTTTGGGTTGGAGGCGTCATACCTGATTTTAAAACGTTTGCAAATGTTGTCTTGTTAGTGTTGGATGTAGGCCAGGGAGCGAAACTTGCTGCTTTCGAGAAAATTACTTCAGGATTTGTCTCTGATGGTATCAGCGTAGCTGTTCCTTGGTGTGCCCGCGCCTTGTTCATTCTATTGTGAAGACGGATTTTCAGCTCTTTGTAGATTGGACAGCCTCTGTAGTTTGCTGTGTGGTTGCCCCCACAGTTATTGCATTTTTTCTCGCATGCATTTTTTTTGTTAGTTTGACACTGTTTGGAGTCGTGGAGATCTCCACAGACTACGCATACCGGGCGAAGTGTACAATACGACCTCGTGTGGCCATACTCTTGGCAGTTTGTACATTGTACAGGAGCGTTACGTTTGTGCGGCTCTTCTACCGTGATCCTACGGTGCAGAAGGAGCTGGAGTTTGTAAATTGGGTGAACCTCGTTTTTTCTAGGAGGCTTGTTTTCTGGTTCAAGCTCAATCTTGAACAGTGGTTGGGGCTGCCTGTTTCTGTTTTTGATATTGAACACGCTTTTGGCGTAAAATCCCTTTTCCTTTAACGCCTCAGTTATCTCTTCGGGCGTAACATCAGACTCAATGCCCTTCAGGACTACTTGCAGGCCCTTGCTGCTTTTAAGCTGGTAGGTGTAGAAGCCTATTTTTTGTGCGGTAAAATAGTTTGTGACTTTTCTGTAGTTGTCCTCCGTTTTCGTCTGATAGTTGATTTCGTTGATAGTACCTCTTACGAGGGGAATTATATGAAAGCTATCTTTTCCAATAAGGCCAATCAAAGTATTTACAAAACCGCTTGTGCTCTTCTCGCGAATGTATATTGGCGGAGGTTTTGTTTTCTTCGGTTCGATATCAACGGATCCCAGCGGCACGTCCTCAGCGGTGTCTACCAGCAAGGCAAATCTGTTGGTATTTGCAGGGGCTACATTTTTGATCAAGGTAGAGTTGTCGCGTGTATTTTTCGGCTTCTTTTCCAAATCTGAATTTTTCGGGCTGAGCTTTCGCTTTATTGTAATGTAGCGGTCCATTCCAGTCTGCCAGGTCGACCCAGCTTTTTTGTTTACGTTTTCGTTTTGTTTTGCTGGTAGTGCAGCAGTACCGTTTATTGCTTGCGGTTTTGCTTTCGCTGACTCAGTCAGAGCGTGAGCGGGTGCAGCCGATGACGAGGTAGAGCGGGCTTTCGGTCTATCTCCAGCTGTTGTTGTTGGAGGTAGCGGGGCTTCTGTCGGAGCTAAGAGAGCGGGAGAGCAGGAGCGCGCTCTTTCTTGATTTGTTGGTAGAAGAAGGTTTATTGACCGCTCGATGTCTGCGTTTGGGATTGTCGGTGAGACGTAGGAGAAGTACGCGTTGTTGCGTTGAATTGAGAGCCGGCGTTCGTCTTGCTCGCGCTGTCGCTGAGCGCGAGTGTCGTTCTGACTCATAGTTTTATAATTTAAGATAACAAATCAATATATATTTAAGCGATCTTGCATCGCATAGAGCGTCTCTTTCGCTTTCGGATTTTTTTATTTAGTTTACTTTATTTGGCGTTCACTTCACTCAAAAACAACCGATTTTGTGCGGAGCTCGATAAAAAAACGTCTTCACACTGCGGCGGTAAATATGAAATTAAAAAAAAAAAAAAAAAAAAAAAAAATTTGCAACGGATGGATGGATTTATACAGGCGAACTTTATTTGCCATTGTGAGTTTGTTTCTTCGGCGATAAGAGCCACGACATTTTTGCAGCCTTTGAAAGTACTGCTTGCTTGATCATAGTCGTATGTCTTTGAAACGTTAGTCCCCTGTCCAAAATCACCCCAAGGTATTTGTAGAAGGACTCGTGTCGAAGTGTGGAGCCAAGCATGGAAATTCCAGAGCAGTTCAAAGGTCTCTTTGTGAATGTGACGCAAGCACATTTGCTGCAATTAATGCCGATATTCCATTCCGTTGCCCACTTCTCGAAGGCCGTCACATATTCCTGTAGGCTCCTGGTTGCATCACTTATGCTTGTACTCCTGACCATTACCGCGGTGTCATCTGCGTAGGTTGCAATAAGAACATTTTCGTATTCAACTTCTGTACAGCACCAGGAATCCGGCATATCAGAAGTATACAGCGAATAAAGAGTCGGGCCTAAAACACTGCCTTGGGGTACGCCTGCTGAGATTGTACGCGTAGACGATTTGTCGCCATCGACAACCACACTGAACTATCTGTTCGATAGAAAGCTTTTGATAAGAAGAAATAGCTGCGGCGTCAAAATGGTCTTAAGCTTACTTAGAAGACCATCATGCCAAACTCTATCAAAGGCTTGTTGTATATCAATGAATACAGCTGTTGTATATGTCGAAGAGTCATCAGGATGCCCTTCTTCCTCTTCACTACTCTCGTTATGGTTCGCGCGACGTTTTCTGGCGCTTGAGCGAGGCATGTCTGTTATGCGTAAAGATCGAAAACAGACTGACTGATCTCTTCTTCACAAAATCAGAATTATGCGTAGTTCTTGACTTTACATGCAATACCAACACAATTATGACAGTTGTTCTAGTCCGCATTCACCAATACTTATGCACACCGCATTTTTCTGTATGCTTCTCGTTTTCGTACAGAAATCTACTTCCCCCCCGCTCCTACCCGCGACCAGACTACGTTCGGCAGAAACTCTAACGGTTGTCTGCCGCGCATCAGAAAAATAAAAAGAGGCGTCTGCATGGCGCGTGCCAAGCAGAAACACGAAATTTCGTTTCATTTAAATGATCTGCGACACGGCCTTCCTGACCTATCACACGTCCTCGTGTGCTAACAGTCTCTCAATAATTAAACAGAATCTTTCAAAGGCTTATTTTTTTTTTTTTCAAAATATAAAGTTATTCTTCATTCTTTTTTACTTTAAATCAAACCAATACAAATATTTAAAACATTTCATTTATTACATTTAAGCCATGAGAACCGGACTACCATCAGCTTTCAATCAAACAATCATAATTTTGTCTTCTTCAAACATAAATCGTTAACGTTCTTGATTTTCAATACATTTTTCTACTAGCGCACAGTTTTTCAAACCGGCCAGTCCATCTTTTGTTAGCCTAGCTCACAGCTTACAACTCGACAATCCGGCCAACATACGTGGCACCCAGTTGGCGCAGTCTATAAGCCGGCCAACTAACTCACACCACCAACCATTACCAAATTTAAACTTAACTCCAACAAAATGGCGAACCACATAACTCGGGCAACCATGAGGTAGAGAAAGTCGTATTTGGAATAGGTCCGGAGGTTTACAAATTTTTAGTCATTCTCAAGATCACAGCCCTCACTGGCATCTTCTGTGCCTTCATCTTCAAATACTGTGGTAATCCTCTTCTCAGGCATACATCGCAAAGATTCATGAGAATATTTAAAAGTTCGGTTATTATTTAATGCTTTGAGTTTATATCTCCTGGTAATACTTCGGCCACTACAAATGGAAGAAGTTTCTTCGTCTCTTTGCTGTTCAGCCAATAACCAGTTGTCGGATATTTCTGTCAGATTGATATGCCTTTCGACTACGCCTATGGAATTCTTGACAATTTTTGGAACCGGATTCCGAGACAGAAAGTCAACATGAGCCAGTAGTAAGGACAGGTTCATTAGTTAAAATAGATATTACTTTTTGCCGTATTTGTTCATGCTCCAATTCCCACAAAAATGACCTGCTCTTTGAAGTAAAGGCGTAAAGAGGTTTCATCAGTTGTGAAAACTTGGGTACAAATTGTCGAAAATACGAGACTAGCCCAATAAATTGTCTCAACTGAGTGACGGACTGCGGAGGTGGCAAATTCAAAAGGGCTCGAATTTTCCTGGGATTTGGCCGAATCTCACCTGACTTAACCTCGAAACCCAAATATTCAACACAAGACTTGAGAAAGGAACATTTTGTAATATTAAAAGAAAATCCAGCATGCGTAAGTGCTTGCAGTACTACTCGAAATCTATCAAAAGCTTCTTCTTTTGTACGTCCAATTATCATTACGTCATCCATATAAACAATGGCATACGAATGGGTAAGATCACCTAAGGCACGATTAATAGCTCTTTGGAATACAGAAGGTGCATTCTTAAGCACGAATGGCATAGTCAAGTATTCGTACTGGCCTTCTGGGGTAACAAATGCCGTTCGCTCGACTGAATTCGGGTGAATTGGGATCTGGTGAAATCCGCTTGCCATGTCTATACAGCTGAAAAACCTGGCACCACTCAGCCTGGCTATTTGTTCAGAAATTAGCGGTAAAGGGTACCTGTCATTTTTTTTTCGGACAAGTAACATTGGGCTCGCAAAGGGGGAGGAACTGGGTCTAATAATGTTTGATTCTAACAACTGTTGAATTAAATGCCGAACTTTTTCCTTCTCCTCTACACTCAACCTATATGGGCGCCTTTGAACCGTCTTCTTCTGATGAATCAAGCGAATTTCTAACTGGCCCGTAGTCACACGGCTTAGTGGAATTCCATTTATGAATGACCCTGAATATTCTTGTAGTATTGACAACAATTGGTCTCTATCAGGTCCTCGCAAATCGGTGTCAACATTAGCCAAATCGGGATTCTTTTCGGAAACTTCAACAGACAATATAGATTTTTCGTTAAACATAGTAAGAGATTTTGAAGTTATTGTCACACCGACTCCCTGGCTTAAAATATCTCGACCAATCAGAGCGTCATACTTAATAGTGTAGTATAGTGTTAGACAACACTACATGAAACAATATTTCATATGAGCGTTCACTTATCAAAACATTAGCCAATATCTGCAAAGTGCTACAAATAGTACAAAATGGTAGCACCAAGACCCCTTAAAATAACTACGTTGCCCATTCTGGATCCAGATAGTCTCTGCGAAGTAGCCTCCGTGATGAGTGAACACTCGGCTCCAGAATCAAAACAAAATTGGAACGACTCACCAGATTGCGAAAACGTCCCTACGGGCTCAAAAACGGTACAGATGTTGACATCTTTAACAATGTTATTTTTGCTAGACGATGAACGCTCCTGACGATCAGGACATACGGTAGAGATGTGTCCAGCTTTTCCGCAGTTGAAACAAGTCAAAGTAGACCGGTCTTTCCCTGATTGTTGCCTGTCGGGTTGCTGAACGTGCACTGCCACTGTTTTTGATCGACAATCCGCCTTTTTATGACCAGGCTTTCCGCAGTTGTGACACTTGAAGTAGGGCTTAGCTCGTTTTCCTGGCGGCTCTGATGTACCATCGTTTGGAAGGTGGCTCGGTCTAGCGTCGAATGAATAGGCCTTTAGTTCTTGGTGCAGCTCGTTCCGAGTGTTGATGTCGGAAGTGAAAACTAATCGCCGCAAACGCCTGTCAATTCCAACTGCATGCGCCAGTGTAATGGAGACTGCGATTTGCTCCACGCTCAGCGTCTTCCATTTGGCCATAAGTGAAGTAACCATTCGGCTTCCGTATAACGACAGGCACTCGCCTTCCGCAGGGCGTCCATTTACCAGATTCATAACTGCTGCCGCTAATGTTTCTGTTCCCGCAAAATTTTGCAAAAACAATTCTCGGAACTGTGGCCATGATATACCAGGAAAGCAAGTCTGTGAAAGCCAATGAGACGAACTTCCTTCCAGTGATTTGCTAAGGGTCATCACAAGAGCGCTGCCTTCCAGTTGGTTTTCGGACAAGATGTAGTCCACCGTTGAACACCAGGATTGCGCATCTGATCCCGCACGTTCAGGATTAAACCTGGGCAATACCACAGCAAACGATTCTCTTGACTCTCTTTGTGAGTGTTGCACTTGTTTCAAAAGTTCGGAAAAATGGCGATTTTGCGACTCCAAAATTGTCAGCAAACTATTTTCATTGTTCAAAGTAGGTATAGGCGATCCCACTTCTGATGTCGAAGAGTCATCAGGATGCCCTTCTTCCTCTTCACGACTCTCGTTATTTTTCGCGCGACGTTTTCTGGCGCTTGAGCGAGGCATGTCTGTTATGCGTAACGATCGAAAACAGACTGACTGATCTCTTCTTCACAAAATCAGAATTATGCGTAGTTCTTGACTTTACATGCAATACCAACACAATTATGACAGTTGTTCTAGTCCGCATACACCAATACTGATGCACACCACATTTTTCTGTATGCTTCTCGTTTTCGTACAGACATCTACTTCCCCCCCGCTCCTACCCGCGAGACTACGTTCGGCAGAAACTCTAACGGTTGTCTGCCGCGCATCAGAAAAATAAAAAGATGCGTCTGTATGGCGCGTGCCAAGCAGAAACACGAAATTTCGTTTCATTTAAATGATCTGCGACATATACATCTTGTCCTCCATGGCCTCCAAAGCAAAGTTTGTCACTCGGTGTAGCTGTTCTGGAGTGCCATGACTTTTTCGGAAACTGAACTGCCACTTTGGAATAGCTTGGCTCACGCTTGGAAGTTTGAGGATGCGTTCTAATATTACCCTTTCCAACATTTTCCCTAGCGCAGGTAGAAGACTAATGGGCCTATATGCATCTACTTCAGTGGGTTGCTTTCCAGGCTTCGGAATCATCGTTATGATTGCAGATTTCCATTTGCTTGGAAAGTGTTCCAGCCTTAGAGGGCTATTGAACAGTAGGACTAAGAAAAGTACAGCTTTGATGGGAAGGAGTTTGAGCGTCCTGTTATCTAGGAGGTCCGCACCAGACGATTTTTTAGGTTTGAGCTTTTTGATCTGCTTTACTACCTCTTCCAAATTAACAGGGTTTGTGGGAAGGGTCATTTGAAAAGGTTGGTCCAACAGTGTTTGCACCCTGTTTCGGTGTTCTGTCGGAGTAAAATTCAATGGCTTAAATCTATCCTCTAAGCTGTTTGCAAAGATATAAGCCTTCTCCTGACTGGAGCCGCACCAACCACCAGCTGGATTTCTGATGGGAGCCTTTGGAATAACTTGTATTTTAAGGTTATTCATGAGTTTCCACAGCGAGTAGTTAGTCGATGCATCAGGACTTGCATTTTCCAGCATTTGATCAAAGTGGTCTTGTTTGTTTTTCACCAGAACTTTGTTAAGACGATTTGATAACCTTTTGTAAATGTTGTGGGCGCGTGCGTCTCCTGTTCTGAAAAATTCTCGTCTAGCTCTTCGTTTGAGATGTATGAGAACTGAAGCGTTTTGTGGAAGTACACTGCGTCTACTCTGGGTAGGAGAATTTCTGCTTCCTGGTGTAGCAAATGTCGCAGCCACGTGAATTTTGTCCATGAACATCACTATAGCATCTTCGATGTCTTCCGGATAATTTATGTCCATGTTTAGGTTAACGCTTCTGTCTAGGACATTCCTAAATGTTTCGACAGATGAGCCGGGAGCTAGTAAGGATTTCTTTCTGGATTTATATTGGGGAGAGTGGCTTAATGTTGCTACTTTAGGTAGGTGATCAGAAGATAGATCGTATTTTGTTTCAATTGAAAGTTTATTTATTGGCACCCCTTTTACAATAAAAAAGTCCAAAGCTGTTGGCGTCAGTCTAGTGTTAGATGAGTAAAAGGTAGGTTCACCTGTAGCTAGAACTTCGCTAGAACTAGTTATGAAGGCCTCGTGTAGTCGTTTTCCTCGACTGCATGCCCTTAGGTTGACCCACCATTGGTGCTTAGCATTGTAATCCCCTCCTGCTATACACTTGGGGCCCAATGTGATCAGTAGCTGATCAAAGTCGTTTTTAGTCCAACGCTTATTTGGAGGAAGATATAGGGAAGCTATTTTGATAGTACCACCACTCGTTGGTACATTGAGACTGGTGACTTGTAAATCAGTGCGCATTGTTGATATATTTTGACTATGGCGAATATGGGCTTTGATGAAGATTGCAGAACCGTCTTTTGCGGTGTTACTTGGATGATTGGCATAATATTGTTCATAGCCAGGAGTGTATACTTTTAGTCCAGGGCGCATATGAGTTTCAGTAATTAGCATGATGTCTATAGAGTGGGCAATAAGAAAAAGTCGAAGTTCTTCATTCTTCTGTACTAATCCTCTTGCGTTCCATAATCCGATTTTTAAGTGTTGAGACTATCTTTTTTTAGAAATCAGAACGTGGACTACGTCGCGAAAAGCTTTGTTGGACTCAATTGTTTCCATGACTAATTTAAAAAGTTGATCCAATCTGGCGTTAATGTCCAAGATTGCCTTCTCGAGAGTGGCAAGGTTCCTGTTAGAGTTTTATTGCTCCCCAGTATTTAGAGTGATTGTGTTCTTAGCAGGAACTGTAGTTGTTTTCAGCTTTAGTTCTTGTTATGTCAGCAAAGGAGACTCCATTTCTGACAGCTGACGACGACGCGTATTGTACATGGCGGATTTCATTATTTTTGTTAATGGTGTAGTTTGGTGGTCTAGGCCATGGCTTTAATTTTTTGCTCAATTCTATTCTGACTTTGCAGCCTTTAAAACTGGCAGGGTGATTCTCCATGCAGTTTGCACATACGTGTTGATTGTTTAGGTGTGTCTCACATTATTTAGAACCGGTAGGATGCTCACCCGCACAATTCCCGCAAACTGGGCTTAAATGACAGCGATTGCGGGCCAAAATCTTGGCGATTGTAACATTGAGCTATGTCCTTGTTGCGAGTAGCCTTCTCCACTGTAACCCTGTGCCTTCCAATACGGCTTACTTTTAGAGACTCGGCCACATTCGGAGTTGGCTTAAGATTGACAAAGAACAGATTTTGTCTAGTTTGTGCATTAATGGCTTCTTCGTCGTCATTTCCACCAGCCAAGATTTTATTCCAGCCAGGCTCCCTTGGGGAGTAGATGTTCAGTACAACGAAGCCTTTGTCTGTGAAGCAGCGCTCTATTTCTTCTCTTGGGACAGTTGTATGTTCTTCAGCACCAGCCCATATGGTTTTTCCTCACGGAGGTGATGATGCCAAAACTGGCAATTCAGGGCAGTCAAGTTACGAACCACACTTCTGAATGACGTAGCATCTGCTGTGTAGATTCGAGAGATTCCCGATCTGGAGGTACGTATGTCGTATTTTTCTTCAGAGATTATCTGGTTGAGGGTGCTTTCTAGCTTACTGATACTGTTAATATTAGGAACACATATTGTGGAGTAGGTTTTGGAGCTGCCGTTTGAAGCGGCTGGTCAATATTTGAGTTGTCAGCGCTAAATTCAATAGATTCCTGATCAGTATCCATATCTTCGATAAGGCTTATTTCTTCAGCTAAAGGTGCGAAACGGTTTTTTTGTTTTGTTTTTCCCTTAGACGCACGGGAAATGGTTTCTATGCTTTTTTTCAATATTGTAGGATCTTTTCCAGAATCGGTAGGGTTCCGCTTCCTGTGTCTAGAAGGGGGGATGGTCTGAAACGAGCACCACAGACGGGAAACGTCTGGTGAAGTAGTATAACCTGTGGACATAACTGAAGCAGTTCTTGTCGAAACAGTACTTGTCGGAGCAGTACTTGTCGAAACTCCCACAGTGTACGTTGTTGTTGTTGAACAAGCAAGAGAAGTGGTAACTGTATTAGTTACTGTTGAAGCAGAGCTGGTTTTACCAAGACTTCCTTGTGAAAGGCCAAAAGAATCGTATTGCCTTGAGGCAATCATGGCCCGGTTCAGCTCTTCCGAAAGCGGTGGACTAGAAGGTGTGTTTTTATCCATTTAATAAATAACTAAATTTTCAACTTGGAAAAAATAGAAATCATTTTCTTATCTCACGCCAGCCTGTGTGTGAGATACAAGTCACCAGCCCAATGGGCAGGGTCGTTTTCAGTTTCACTCTGGTGTTTACTGTTTTTGAGAAGTCGACAGAGAGATGGGCCCAATGGGCACAAATTGCAAGTTTAACGCATCTTATCCACTGTTTTTTGTTGTTGTCCATATGCCGACTCTGCAAGGCAGAGTCCAAAGTTTAGGAAGCGTGCTGTTTTGCACAGCAACGACTGCAGGTTTGCGGCTAAAGTTAAAGATATTTATAAACTTATTTTCGAAATTTTTATTTGATTTTGATCACCGAACTTTACTGACGTATCGATCGAATGATTGTTTATAATTATGCGAGAATAAATGATAGTTGGTATTTTTTTGTGTATATTGTTGAGAATCAAATAATAAATATATAATATAGCCGTGTTCAAAAAAATAGCAGTGCTTGAGACCTGCGAGTTTAAGATAAAAAGTTCCTATGATTTACAATTTTAATGGTCTAATTTTTTTGCTAATATCGTTAGGTATTTAATTTCAAACAATTTAGCAAATGTTTCACTTTTATTTCTTCAATATTTTCGAAAATATAGATTAAAACAACATAATGGGCAGAAATTCAGGTGTTCACATAAATAGCAGTACTATGAAAAAATAGTAAAAAAATCAACTTGACTTAGAACGAACTTAGTTTTTCTTTTTAATGTGTTAATTAGGGCCTTATACTTGGTTGGATAGCCTTTGTTAGCCAGCACAGCCTTACACCCACGCGAAATGGAGTCCACCAGGTCCTGGCAACGTTCGAGGGGTATTTTTGACCATGCATCCTGCACAACTTGCCAAATCTGAGCCTTAGACATCGGGAAGTTTTTCGACACATATTGGTTAATGTCCCCCACAGGTTTTCAATCGGGTTTAAATAGAAAGATGATGCTGTCCACGGCATTACATCTATTCTATTTTGGGTGATCCTATTCTTAGCCGATTTGCTTCTGCGTTTCGTATCTTTATCCTGTTGGAATGTCTATTTTAAGGGCATATTATATTCAGAATATGACAGTAAGACATCACTAAGTATATTTGCATATGCGTTTTGGTCTATAATACCATAAATTATATGTTATAGACTCATACCATTGTAAAAAAAACAAGCCCATACCAGAATTTTCGGTCCACCATGATTGAAAGTCATCAGTGGGTGTTTTGGGTGGTACTCCGTGTTTGGAGGTCATCAGATATACTGTAGTGAACCAGTTCCACCAAATAGCACTAAGTTTGACCCATCAATCCAAAGGATATTACGCCATTTGGAGACTGGCCAGATTAGGTAGGTTAGGTAGGTTTTAGGGAAGCTTAACCTTGCCTTAATATGCCTAGGGCTAAGTAGGAGATCCTTTCGTGGACTCCTCGCACTTAAATTTTGATTCAGTAGTCATCTCTGAATAGTAACGTCGCTGATACCTAAGTTCAGCTCAGACTTTATGTCCCTAACGGATGCAAAAGGATAGACTTTGCTCTAACGAACTATGCGCCGATCCTCTCTATCTGTGCATTTACCAATGGTACCACGGTTTGCGGGCTTCCATTCATATTTAATGGCATTGTATACCATTTTGGCAGAACATTCAAGGGTTTTTTGAATGCCCTTATATGTTTTTCCTTCCTTTCTAAGCTTAAAAATTGACATTCTTTTCTCGTGGGAAGAGTGGTGTCCTTTACCTACTAAAATATAATTTTTTTATTTTATTTTTAATTTATTGCCCTTTTAAATATACGAATTAACTTAACCAAACTTACTTTTTAGAAAATATTGATAATTTCGGGACTTTACGTTGGTCAAAACCAGACACTGCTATTCTTATGAACAGCCTAAAAGTTGTGATTTTGCTCAAGAATGCAAATAAAAAAATAATAATATGAAAAACTATCGGGGTTTTCTTTTTTCCCTATCTATTTTACAAAAATAAGTGGAATAAAAAGTGGATTCCGAAAAGGGATGTGGAATTTTTTAGCTTCCGTATTTTTTAGCTTCCGTCGCACTGCTATTTTTTTGAACACAGCTGTATACATACATACATATACATATATGTATGTATATGTACATCACTTTGTATTTTTAATTTTATTTAAATTGAATACTTTTTAGTATTTAATTTTTTCTTATATTATTTAATCTAACTACGAATACATTTTTAGAGTGTGCGCGTTTAAACTTTCGGGTTAAATTTAAAAAAGAACAGTTTATTTAAATTAACCTTAACTAACTATTGTGCACTTTGAAATTTTCTGTGTATTCGTATATTTTCAAAGTATTCGTGGAAAATTTCACGCTATTAATTTCAGCTCATCTGGGGCGGTTGATCGATCTTTAGTCGAGGATTTAAAATATGAGGTAGTTTTAGTTACATAAATTTATATATATACACTGAGATAAATAACGAAGAGAAATCAACTTAATAACCAACAAAATTTTTTTTCCAATTATACACCAGGAAAAATCATGAAAGCTAAATGAACAAAATTAAATAAATTTAAAATTGTTCTTTTTATTTATTTTTTGAATTTGCTTCCCGTATGATTTAAAAAAAAATGCAAATGAATACACTACGAACAATTTATTGGACCGTAATGATATTGCGGAAGTGGGCAATTAAATATGAAAAAAAATCTAAGCCGAAAAATCTAACCGAATCGGTTACTTTTATCTATTTCTATTTAATTATAACATTCTTCTATAACTTTTATACACTTTTTTTTTTTTGGATTTACAAAAAACTGACATTAACTGACATTTATACTTAAGTTACTTGCCATATATGTTGGCCGGTTTAATGATAACTGTGTGCTACATGAGTTGGCCGGTTATGTTGTTATGTGCTAGAAAAACGAAATATTGACTAGTAATAATTCAAATGAAATGTAATTATTCTAAGAAAGAGCAGTATATCGAAATTGTTTTTGTTGTGTATCCGTACAAGGTTGAGTTCCAACTGTTTAATTAATAAGTATTTACACGACATTATGTAAGTTGGTGGTAATCAGAGTCTTATGAAATAGATACAAAGATAAATGTTAAGGAATTAAGAGATGTTTGTTGATGTTCTAAAAAAAAAATGTATTATGAGTTATCTACAAACTGTAAACGCACGAGGACGTGTGTAGGTCAGGAAGGCCGTGTCGTATATTCCTTTTTAATTTTAAATTATAACGTACATTTTGTATTTGCTAAAAGTTGGACATATTGTTTTGTTTGGGTATTTCTTCTGTATTCATAAAGCGAGGCAGAAATAGTTTCTGTCAACGCAGCCTGTCATGGGCATGAATGGGACGCATAGAGTCCGTTAAAACTCACCACAGTGTGTCTGTGTATAGGCGTATGAATGAGAATGAGAATGGGCAACGCTTAGTTTTAGTCATTCTTGGTGATGAAATAAAGAGGGATAGTCATGCCACGTGCCAGAAAGCGTTTCGTTGAGGAAACAGAGGAGGAGTCTTGTAACGAGGAGTCTACAGACGTTGGATCGACATCAGAAGTGGGGTCTCCCAAGCCTCACAACTGTGGAAACAACCTGCAAACACTCTTGGAGTAGCAAAATCACACCTTTGCGGAAATCCTACAGGCTATGCAGCGAACGCAAACAGTGCCAAATGACGCAGTAGCTTAGTGCTTCCAAAAGTAAACCCCGATCGCACTAGTTCAGACGGAGCATCTGAAAATCAACTAAATGGCAGCTCTCTCGTTATGGCTCTCAGCAAGGCGCGTCTCGTTAGTTATCCCTAACATGCTTTCCGGGAATCAAATGGATGCAGTTTCGGAAGTTGTTTTTGCACAATTATGCAGGAACTGAGACATTGGCCGCAATAGTTATGAATTTGCTGGATGGACGCGAAAAAGAAGAAGATTAAAAGTCACTGGATGTGAAACAAATTTTAGTTTCGGTTGTGCTGGCGCATGCAACTTGTTTTGATAAGCGACTCGGAACGAGCTGCATCAGGAATTAAAAGCCTATTCCTATGGTACCACGTCAGCACCATAAGCGAGAAGAGTCAAGACATTCCCTCACATCAAATGCCAAAAACTTGGTCATAAACAGGCTGAGTGTCGTTTAAATAAGGATGCAACTCAAAGCCATAATTCTGCTGGTCAACGTTCTGACTGTACTGAAAGTAAACACCTGTCAACCTTCACCTGTTTCAAATGTGGAATAGTTGGGACATGTGGCCAGCGTATGCCCCGGATAATGTGGTGAGTCCAACTACAACCAAAAATAATATTGTGAAGGACGTCAATATATGCAAAGTACTGGAGCCTGTGGGAACGCTGTAGCAGTATGGTGAGTCGTTCCGATTTTATTTTGATTCTAAAGCAGAATGCTCGCTGATTAGGGAGGCTGCTACAATGAGTCTATCCGGAACTAGGAAAGGCAACGTAGTTGTATTAAGAGGCATTGGAAACAGTACGGTTTGTAGTACTACTCAGATATTGGCAAATGTTACATTAAGCGAACACACATTCGAAATTTTATTCCATGTAGTTTTAGATGATTACATTAAGTATGATATCTTAAGTGGGCGAAAAATATTGAGCCGAGGTATCGGTGTTTCAATAACATCTAACCCTCTAATTATATTTAGTAAAAAGCCCGTTTCACCTGTTTTGATTCCTGAATGTAACTTTGATTTCACTAATGTCGATACTAATTTACGTGGATAGACAAAGATAAATTGTTATCTTTATTACTAGACTACTGAAGTTCATTCTTAAGTGGTATTCCACAAAGCCGCGTGTCTACGGGACAATTAGAGATTCGTTTAATTGATCCAAACAAGACAGTCCAAAGACGCCCATATAAATTGAGTGTGGAGGAGAAAAAGAAAGTTAGATATTTGATTCAACAATTAGCACTCATCAAACATTTTAAGACCCAGTTCCTCTCCGTTAACGAGTCCAACACTACTGGTTAAAAAGAAAAACGGTACAGACCTTCTCTGTGTCGACTACAGAGAATTAAATTCGAACACAGGTTCCGATAAATATCCGTTGCCACTTATTTTGATCTGAGCTAGGTTGAGTGGCGCTAAGTTTTTCTCGTGTTTAGATATGTCAAATGGATTTAATCAGATCATTCATTCTTAATCATTAATCATTCTTAGACTCCAGGGGGACAATATGAATTTATGGCAATGCCTTTTGGGCTTAAAAATGTCTCTTCTGTTTTTCAAAGAGCGCTAAATTGTGATTTAGGTGATCTTAACCATGAATATGTCATTGTTTATGTTATGGACTATGTACTAATAGCTGCCAGCACTAAGGAAAAAGCTTTCGATAGATTACAGGTAGTTTTGCAAACACTTATTATCCCTAACACAGTTGAGACAGTTTATTGGGCTAGCTTCGTACTTTCGCCAGTTTGTGCCTAAGTTCTCGCAATTGCTAAAACCTCTTTATGCTTTAACATCGATATGCCATATCATTTGCATGGAATAGAGAGCACGAGCAAATACGAAAGAAAGTAATTACAATTTTGACTAATGAACCTGTTTTTATAATATTTGATTCACAGTTTCCTATTGAGCTTCTTACAGATGCCAGTCCAGACGGATATGGAACTATTTTGTTACACAAAAAAGAAAGCAAGCCTCGTGTGATTGAGTACTTCAGTAAACTGGCGTCTCCCGAAGAATCCATTCATACGAGTTGGAGACGTTGACTGTTTATAACTCTATAAAGTATTTTCGCCATTTTTACAGCTAGAGTCCTTCGCTGGTGGTCTTACATGCAGACGTTCGATTTTGGTATAGAATAAAGACCAGGTGCACGTATGGCTCACGTTGACTTTCTTTCCCGAAATCCTATACCTAAAGGCAATTTAAAGCCTATCGATATAGTTGAAAAACACATTAATTTGACAGAGATCTCTGACAATTGGTTACTAGCCGAACAGCAAAAAGATGAACAGGTATCGTCTATGGTTTCTAAGTTGCGTAATAACGAACTTAGGAATATTATATCGAAAGATTCAAAGGAACGGGAATACCCCTTGCCATCCTATTATACCAAAGTCGTTTAGGTGGTCTGCTGTTAATAATGTGTATGAGTACCCTTAATAAAATGTATGAGTACTATTGGTTTGAGAAAATGTCAAAATATGATTGTAAATTTGTTGACAAACTGCATCACTTGTAGTTTATTAAAACCATCATCTGGCAAAATTCAAGTTGAATTGGATCCGATTCCAATGATCGATATACCGTACCATACCATAGATATTGACATAACAGGGAAGCTTAGCGGTAAAAATGACCAAAATGATTGTGATGTTAGATGCATTTACTTAATTTGTTTACTTTTCCCATACAATAAAGTTGGATACAGATAGTTGCATTTAGGCCGTCTAATATCATTATTTGGTGTCCTTTCTCGTTTAGTTGCTGATCAAGGCCGTAGTTTCTCTGGCTCTATGTTTAGAGATTTTTGTTCTGCTCAAAAAATTTATCTTCACTTAAATGCAACTGGCGCTAGTCGTGTCAATGGTCAGGTGGACCGTGTTATGAGTACACTTAAATCATTGGTAACTGTAGCTGAAACAGGACAGGGGTCTTGGCAGGACGCTGTGGGTGAGGTTCAATTGGCTGTTAATTGAACGCCCAACAGAGTGACTAAAGTAAGCCTATTAGAGTTACTCATTGGTAAAGAAGCAAGACCATTTGGTCTTGTACCTGTTGTTGAAAAAGTAACTACTGTTGATGTCCCAGTAGTAAGAGCAATGGCAATGGAAAAGAATTCTTGGTAGTTGACATTACAGGGTGATCTGTATAAACATGAATAATAATCGCTCATATAAGTGTTCCCATGAGTTTTTTCAAAACTCATTCTCTCTCTCTTTGAGGATAAAAAAGAGGTCCTGAAAAGAACCGTTATCTTTTTAATTCTGCTTTGTTTTATTTTCGGCGAAAAATTGAACACGTATTTTGCAGCATCAGATTAGCGCCCCCAATACAGTTTTAAATATCTTCCATAATTTGAAATGTAGGACAACAAAATGTTGTATGCTCTTAAATTGAAAAGTTTGAAAAAAAGTACAACTGAGTTTTGCTCGAGCTCATATGACCTGGAGGAACCAGACGGCTATAGTCATCACTATAATGATTTGCGTAAAGAGGAGCACATTGGGTTGGAAGTGTCATGGTATGGGGCGCTGTATCCTATTATTGCCCCTGTGAATTGCAGTTTTTAACGCCAAAAATGATCGCGAAAGATTAAAATAGTGTATTAAAAAATGTATTAGTTTGTATATTTATTTGTATACTTTAAAAACGTTTTTGGAAATCTAGAATATCATTTTCAGCACATGGATTCAAAGCGAAAATGTAAAAGTACTGGAATTTCGCGTTCGCATTCACTCTAGCTGAGTACGGGGTACCTGATAGTTGGGGAACTCGAGTATAGCATTATGTCTTGTTTTTTACTTGTAAAAATTATTGGTTGATTTCGGTTCGGTTTTAATTCCGAATATATCTACGCACTTGTGCATATTTCGTTCCGAATTCCTTTGAGTTGTGGTGGAAAATTCTTGTTTAGTTTATGATTTACTTGTTGTTTGTAAAGTATCTGTCGGATATTATTATTTTGTCTGTTATTGGTATAGTTGTTGTTGTTAGTGTTTCCATTATAGGCTTCATGCCGGTTGGTTCTTCTGTAATTTCCTTCTCCACTATTGTAGTTATTGGACTGGTTATGACTTCTGTAGTGTCAGTTATTTTGGTAATAGCTGTTTTGGTAGTAGTTACTACGATTGTTTCATCTACCACAATAATTACATAGATAGTTATTACCGCGATAGGGCTGACCCTTCTGGTAAAAAGAATTGACTGGTCATTTCCTGTCATGTCGTTGCTCTATATATTTTGTGACCGCTTCGTTCATAGTCGAAATTGCCAGATGTCAGGATTGTCTTTATCGCGTTATTGGCTTTCTTTGTACTGAATTTGTCAGAATGTTCGGCTGTTAAACCTTTATCTACGTAGTATGCTTCAAGTTTCTTTTTTAAAATATCAATCTTAGATATGAATTTTTCTGATCAAAAGTCTGATCAAAAATATTGATACTTTAGACCTTTTATAATTTGTCTCTCTGCTCGTGTATAAGTGTACTTGCGATATTAAAACTGTGTACTAATATTCGGGCATGTTTATTTATGGTGACCTGTTGAATCTGTCCATTCTTGCTGAGACATTTATACGATTTGTCAAATGTCGTTTTAGTCTCCTTAAGATCTTTTATAATGGTTTACCAGTCCATTTATATCTTTTAAAGTGATATAGGTTACCTTTGTAAGGGAACCAACAATGTTGTTGTTTCTGCGAGATACCCAATATCCTCAGTGATTTCTTTAATAGTTACGTAAGGTTATATGGACAAATCTATTGTTTTTTCTAATGTTTCCTCAATTGTCTTTGACATATGACTGTTCTTTTTTGTATATTTTTTTACCATAAATTATGGTGCCATTATTATTATTTTTATATTTTATATTTTTCTTTGAAATTTTTTTGTTATTTAATTTTTAACAAAATCACATATTTTTTTTGAGAACTTGTGTAAGTCGACCTACTTTTAATTCTTCTTTTGGTTAAACATTTGTTGTGAATCATACAATACTTAACAATTAAATATCCAGTTAATGAAAGGTATTAGCAACAATATGTTGATTCTACTTTATTTGTTACATTTTCTAATGCCATTTTTGGTAAATCAATGTTATATTTCTTAAATCTGTAACGAATAACGTTGAGCTGGTGGTATTCCCTGCCGCTAAGCCCGCACGCACTTAGTCCTCGTCCTCGTCGTCGTGGTCTCCTTCTGAGGTTGCAGAATATACGAATTAAGATTCTATGCGTGCTCACTCGACACTAGTGGTAGTTATGCAAAATGAATATATGGATAGAAAGGGAGTTTCTTTCAGTGCACACCCCCAGATATCACCCTGCCCACCTTGTCATGGCCAATGCGATACCAAATTTATTCTGAGTTTGCCCTTTTATATGGAGGTCAGAATGGAGTTAAAAATTGTTGTTTCTGCTTAAACATTACAAATGGATTTTATTTAATAAGTGTAAATAAAAACGACAATTCTAAGACAAACTTAAATACCTTTCGCATTTTTTCTGAATTCTGCACCTAATGTAAGCCGTTCTAACTCTATTAATAATTGTGCACTTGTGCGATTCTTCAATGCGATTATTTTTTTTTTATTTTTACTAATGAGGGCGTGGCAGGACAGACGGACATGGCTAGATCAACTCGGCTATTGATCCTGATCAAGTATATATATACTTTATATAGCCGAAAACGCTTCTGTTACATACTTTTTATCGAATCTAGTATCCTCTACGAGTAACGGGTATAAAAATGTTGTTGCTAAAACTTCGTGTAGCGCTTCTTGAAATCTTTGGTTGGTGTTGCAGTTGGATGATAGAGCCTTACCGAAACGTAACGCGATAGGGCGCCCTCCTTCGGGAATCCAGTTGGGCGATTTGACCGCTTGAATTATCCCGGTTCGCTCCGGGTTTACTCTTAAATGGCCCGAAATATCTGTGTGTGAAATTATTAGAAACAGTGAGTTCAAAGGTTAGGTTTCACGTAAAGGGTGCCGACATAAAGGGCCCCGGATAATATTACATTGGAAATCCGGTAATAAACATTCCGTGGAGCCAGTCTGCAGAAACCTCGACGCCGGAAATTCAGATATATTTTTTTGGAAACTTACTTGTTCACTATTCTAGGAAGTCACCATCATCTGCCCCGAGGCAAATCCGATGCCGCCGGTGAGTCAGTTCCAAACCTTCGAATAGCCGAGCGCAGGGATGGCCGTGTTTCTCGGAGTATTCTACAAGGACAACCTCCCTTGACTCCCGTATATTCCTTGTACAGTCCGAAGGCGTCGACCGCCACGATTGTTTACAGAGGCTATAAACCGCTGGTGCTAGGATATTTTATTAAATTAAGCTTAGTTATTGTGTAAATTATTTTGTAACGCTTACCTGAATTTGTCACTCAATCCAGAGTCAATAGCGAGTCCGAATTGTCGGCGTCGTGCCATTCAACTTTGGGTCGCGAAAAGCTGGTTAGCCTGACAGAGGAAACAACAACACACACGTTTAGTTGCGTATCCCTTCTGATCCCTTGGAGCTCCTCAGGGTTAGGTGACCCAACATACGTGAATACGTCAATAGTAAAAAAAAGCAGTCGACGATCCAGGGTAATAGCTACGTGATGAGGGATTAAGAGAAAAAGAAAGAATTTAAGAGTTAGTCAATAATGATATTTATGTAATATTAGTGTAATATTTATTTATTATATCAAAGTTAAGTTTAAGAGTATTTACAAATATGTAATATTTAACCGACTGAACTTCACGCAACACTACTTCTACTTTCAACGACTGTCCGACTTGACTAATCGTTTCTGAAGAACCGACCGACTTATTCGCTTTTCCACAACTCTTCTACTTGACTTCTTGGCTACGACTCCCCTCTACCTTCACGATCTGCAACTTCTTCTTCGATCATTGCTTACATTTATGTGTAATAAAACAAGAAAGCATACCAGAATGTTTAAGTGAGTGTTCTCTGTAGGGGAGATGGAGACGTCTTAGTCGTCTTGAGCGACTTTGACGTGTGGATAATAGGTGATGTCCACAAATCCTTCGGGCATCCTAGGTATGGTGGGTGCGCGTGGTCATAACATCTGCGACCACCAGAACTGTACGATTTTATCGTTTATGTTAATTTAATTCGTTTGTTTACCTTTTTCTTTTTATCAGATCGTATGTAGAGTCGTGAAGCGTCGGTAGTTATCGATGTTTATGTTGCGAGCTGTGTGGCACGGAGAAAACACTGCCCTGACAAAAGCCTGAGCTAGCGGCACTGCCACTAAGGAAAAAAAGCAGTTCGTAACTCTTTCCTTCGTTGTATACACATGCATCGCTTATGTGGTTCGATTGTGGGAATTTGCTGACTCTTGCACTCCACATAAATTTTGTCATTGTATAAACATTTTTTAACGAATTTAATTATTATGCTTTATAATTTGTATTATGCGTGAATAAATGTTAAATTTTATTTATTTTTGGTTTTGTGTATATTTTTGAAAATGAAATAATAAAAATATGTGTGTTATTTCTTATATATTATATATCATATATATATTGTCTTACTATGCATTATGATTAAAAAAGCATTAATCTATTTTAATGTACTTTTTGTTTTTAGTTTTTATTTTTATATTATTATATTTTCATTGTTTTCTACACTTTCTATTTTATTTGGTACAGTGTACTTAAAATCTAATTTGTGACCTGTCTCGTTTGTTAGCAAGACTTGATCTCCTATTTTTAGTTGAAAATCTTTGTTTCCTTTTATTAACTATAAAAGCTAGAAGGTTGAGATTTAGCATTCCAATTATTTTGACAAAGACACATCCCAAGTTTGTTGACCTATGTTGCCACCCCCACAAACCGTACAAAACTGCCACGCTCACACTTTTAAAAAATGCATTGATATTTTGTAAATTTCTATCGTTTTCCAAAACGCTAACGCCCTAAACCGACCAAAAATGCCACGCCCACATTTTTGAAATATTGTTAGATATTTTTTCATAATTTTATTAGTATTGTAAATTTTTATCGATCTCTCTCTACTCTAACTCACTAACCTTTGAACTCACTGTTTCTAATAATTTCACACATATTCCAAATCCTCTCCCGCATTGGGCCATCGGACATATTTCGGGACATTTAAGAGTAATCCCAGAGCGAACCGGGATAATTCCCAAGGGAGGGCGCCACTGACTGTTTGAAGTCCGAATGCCCATCGTCCATATGAACGTCGAGATCTCAGGAACTATAAAAGCTAGAAGTTGAGATTCAGCACACAAATTTTAGAGACAAAGACGCAACGCAAGTTTGTTGAGCTATGTTGATACGTCCACATCAACGCCCTAAAACCGCACACAACTGCCACGCCCACATATTTGAACAATTTATGGATATTTTTTCATAATTAAATTAGACTTAAATTTCTATCGATTTGCCAAATGACTTTTTGCCACGCTCACGCTATGGATATTATGGATATTACTTCATAATTTTATTAGTCTTGTAAACTTTTAGCGATTTGCAAAAAAACTATTTGCAACGCCCACTCTAACGCCCTAAAACCGCAAGAAACTGACTTTTATAATTTATTACTAGCGGCCCTTCCCAGTGCAAGAATACGCATTAATAATTTAATAATTTAATTCTGTTGGAGTTCTGCGTTTTAATCTTCTTGGTTCCAACTCTGTCATCGGTATTTGTCAGGAGTACAAGCATAAGTGATGCAACCAGAGGCCTACAGGAATATGTGACGGCCTTCGAGAAGTGGGCAACGGAATGGAATATCGGCATTCATTGCAGCAAATGTGCTTGCGTCACATTCACAAAAAGGCCTTTGAACTGCTCTGGAATTTCCATGCTCGGCTCCACACTTCGACACGAGTCCTTCTACAAATACCTCGGGGTGATTTTGGACAGAGGACTAACGTTTCAAAGACATACGACTATGATCAAGTAAGCAGTACTTTCAAAGGCTGCAAAAATGTCGTGGCTCTTATCGCCGAAGAAACAAACTCACATTGGCAAATAAAGTTCGCCTGTATAAATCCATCCATCCGTTGCAAATATACGGAATTACGGCCAGAACTAATCTGAATAAAATAAGAGTTGCTCAAAGTAAAGTAGTTAGATCACTATGTAACTCCCCTTTGTACATGAGAACCAGAGATATAGAAAGAGATCTTAACATTCCAAAGATAGGCGATGCATTGAGGACCCATGCGGAAAGTTATATGCGGCGACTAGGTTCCCACCCCAACACGCTGGCGAGAAGGCTTATCCATCCCCCGAAAAAAAGAAGGCTAAAAAGATTCCACCCACATGATCTCCCATCCCAATTAAATATTGTTAGAATAACTTAATTTATAAAGTAAGTAATGTATAAGTAATGTATAAGTAATGTATAAGTAATGTATAAGTAATGTATAAGTAATGTATAAGTAATGTATATATTGGTATGCCTTTGCTGTAAAATTTTATGTAAAACCTGGTCAAGCCGCCACATAGGTAGCAGTAAACTTGTTTAGTTCCAATTAATAAAATTAAATTTACAAAAAAAAAAAATATTTGTCTCAAGTTTGAGTTTTGATGGCTAAGTAGTTGATTTGTGTGTTTTTTGCTGTTTTTTTTAATAGTTTCGTTGACTGTTTCTATGTTTAAATCATTATGGATATCTTCGTTTCTAATGTACCATTCGGATTTGTGATTATTCTAAGTATTTTTGATTGCGTTCGTTGAATTGGCTGTAAGTGGGATTTACTGGCAGTTCCCCAGAGTTGTATTCCATAGGTCCATTTTGGTTTTATTATCAGCTTGTATATTGTATAGTTTTATTATGTAATTCTAATTTTGAGTGTTTTCCTATTAGCCAGTTAGGTAGTCGAAATTAGTTTTTTATTTAATTTCATTTAGAATGTGCTGTTTCCATGTTAGCTTTGAGTTTGTCCAAGGTACTTGGCATATGGGTGAAATAATATTTGATTGTCATTGATTTTAATTGCGAAGTTTTTGGGCTGTCGTTTTGTGTATATTACTTGTTGAGTTTTGTCTTTATTTATCTCTATACCCCATCTCTCAAACCAGGATACTGTTTGTGTCATGATTTGTTGTAGTGTATTTGCATCTGTTTTTTTTGCACGCTCTTGACCACATTAACACAGTATCGTCTGCGAACGTCGCAATCATTGATCATTGATAAATCAGGTATAATATGGGCCCAAGCACACTACCTTGGGGAACACCCGCTGAAACTGGCATAATATCTGAGCATTCATTGTCGTATTTATCATAATATAGAAATATTTGTCCGTTATATAGCTTTGAAGGATGGTATATAGGTTATATGGTGGTATATTTCTTACCTTATGCATCAGTCCTCTGTGCTTTACTTTGTTAAATGCTTTAGCAATGTCCTAGTACACAGCATAGCAAAATTTTTTTTTGTCAAAATCCTCTGTTATTTTGTTAATTACTCGATGGACCTGTTGGACAGTCGAGTGCTGCTTCCGAAAGCCGAATTGGTGAGGAGGTATTAGATTTTTTTGCTTTACGGTTGTCTCGATTCTATTAAATAGGACTTTTTCAAATACTTTTAAGAGGACACGTAATAAGCTGATTGGTCTGTACGAGCTTACAGTATTGGCGGTTTTGTTTGGTTTTGGAATTGCTTTAATTTCGCCTACCTTTCAATGTTTGGGAAAGTACTGCAATCGAAGGATTCCGTTAAACAAGTTTCTAATATAGGTGATTATAGAGTCCGGTAGTTCTTTAAGAATTTTTCTTCCGATTAAATCATATCCGGGGGCTTTCTTGTTTTTAATTTGTTTTATGTGAGATTTAATTTCTGCCTTTGTTATAGTTTTAATTGAACAATTTAAGTTGGTGATTTGTCTTGCAAGCTCAACATTGTCGTTGTCCAAGAGTGTCTGCTTTTTCTTTGTTTGATCACGCGCATGTGTTTTTGTTTCTTTTTATAAGTGGCTTGTGTATAGTTGAGTTCGTCAATTTTTTGGTCGCTTTCCACAGGGAATAATTTGTAGATAAGAAAGTTCGAAGTTTGCTAAGGTAGTATTGAAGCCGCTTATCTTTGTCTTTCCTGAGAATTCTCTCGATCTCGTGTGTTGCTCTATTAAGTTTGTTTTTATCTTCTGTATGCCTAGTCCTTTCCCATATCCTCTTAAGATTACGCTTTTGCCTGATTTTGTCTCTAATATATGCGTTCCTGCAGATGTTGTCATTTAAATATGCTATTGCAGAGTCCAGTTCGTTGTTTGTCTTTAGAGAGATATTTATTTCCATGTTCTGTTCCAAAATGTGTTTGGCATTTTAGTCACCTCCTGCCAAGTACCGATTTCCCAGTGATTTTAGAAAATCGAGGTATTGCTCTTTTGTATTATTAAATTTAGGTGGGCTTATACTTACTTATACTTACTTCAGATATATTTATTGGAACGCGTGAAAATATTCATCATATTTGTCATTTGGGCTATTAATTGTTTCATAATTTGTTTAAGTTCGTCAAAATCATTATGTGCAGTTTGGCCTAATTGAGTTGAAGGCTGTATATCAGGTACAATAGTAGGTTGAGTTGTTGAGTTGGTTTGATGGCTAGTTACTTGGTTTTTAGTTAGACTTCGGCTTAGGATAAAGCTGGCGTCTTATTTTTTGTACTGTATTGTGTCGTTTGATGTGTGTTGATGTGTGTCGTTTCTTTTTTCCGAAGAGTTGGGTATTTTTGAATTTGCAGTGCTTTTGTACACCATACAACCTTTATAGTTTGCAGTGTGCTTTTCACTGCATAGTGCCCATTTAATGCTTGTTCTGTCCGATCTTGTGTTAATAGTACAGAATGATAAGCTGTGTTTTCCAGCGCACTTTACGCAAGTAGGGTCTTTGGTGCAGTAATTTTTTGTATGTCCATATTTTTGTCAGTTTGTACATTGAGGAAGTGTTCGCTTTTGTCGAGGTGGCTCAAAGATTACTTTGCAATGAAGTAGGTGCTCGATTTTATAAATGACTTTATTGTTGTCTTTCATTTTGAGTTCAATAGAGAATAAAGGCAATGGTTGTTTGGAGTCGTCTGGATGTTGTGTAAATTTATAACTTCATGCCCTTGCTGAGCTAGTTCATTGATAATATCGTCTTTGTCTGTAGCATGATGGACGTTACGAAGAATTACCTTAAACCCTCTCTGGTCTTTTGGTCTGAAGGTGTAGTATTTGGTCGATTTATCTTTTAATAGTCTTAATAGTAGTTTCTAGTTCATATATATGCTTTTAGTTCATATCGTGTTTCTTCCAATGAACTTAAAGCAGTAGTTAGTGCATATATGTTTTCAACATTTTGTACATATATAGGGGGCGGTTTTGCTTATTTATGCTCAATTTGCATTTGCGTATTTATAGTTGCATTTTCCCCATTATCAGTTTGGTTTTCGTCTTCGTCATCTTGTGCTAATAGCTCAAAACGGTTGCTTGAGTGTGGCTCGGCTAGCCAGTACTCTTTGAGTGTTTTTTGGGTAGCGGGTTTGAGCTTTATTCCTCTGTTTCTTGTTGTTATTTAAGAGATCTTTGGAACCGTTTGCAGACTGATTGCCTCGGTGACGTTTTAAGTTTTGTTGGTTTGGGAGAGAGGATTGAGTTTTGCTTATTGTTGTTGAAGCGGGTATTGAGGTTGTGGGCGATATAATATTCGCTGAAGAAGAGCATATCGGCTTTGAAGCATAGCAAACTGTAGTTGTTGCTGCTATAGTTGCTGCAGTTGTGGTATTGGTTTCTGAAGTTGCTGAGAGCGGAAGAGTTGAGAGTGGGAGAGCTGAAAGCGTTGCTGTTGGTGTACTCGCAGATGAATTTGGCGCGCATTCTGCGCTCCTGTGCTGAGAGTAACTGTTGGGTCTCTCCAATGCTGGAGAGCAAGATCGCGCTCCTTCATCTCTTAGGGTGTAAGCTTTGATAATTGTTTGTGTAGTTTGATATGTGGGTGAATGAGAGGTAGGAGTTGTTTTTGTTTTGTTTAGCTGGAGCGTCGGATGCGCTCATATTTTTGTTTTGTTTATTGTTTTCACAGAGATATTGATTCACAGAGATTGTTCACAGAGATATATAAGGTTTTTTTTTCGCTTTTATATGATGATTGCACTTGGGCTTGAATAAATAAGTGCTTGCAATTGGGGCACTTCCCTTCATCATGGAAACGCGCCGAAGTAGTTATGATCCTGAAGCCTGGTAAACATGAAGCCAATCTCGCCTCCTACCGCCCGATCAAGGCCACCGAGTAGCGCAATATATCCTGGACGCCTTTGAGAATAAGAAATACTGCCTAGCAGTAATGCTGGACATTAAGCAAGCCTTTGATCGTGTTTGGCACCCCGGTCTCCTCCTAAAGCTCAAAAACGGCCTGCCCCAGCCATATTTCAAGTTCTTGAAGTCGATCCTGGAGGGCAGAAGATTCGCCGTCAGGTGTGGAGAAGTGCGCTCAGACGTCAAAGAAGCCCATGCAGGAGTTCCCCAAGGAAGCGTTCTCGGTCCGCTCCTCTACAACGCGTATACGGCTGACCTGCCGGTGATACCGAGCCAGTACATTATGGCAGCCACTTACGCCGATGATACTGCGTTCCTAACAACAGCAGATACCCCAGCAGCAACTAGATCTACTGAACACGTGGCACACGAGATGGAATATATCGGTAAACAGCGACAAGTCAACCGCTACCACCTTCGCAACTAGGCGCGACACTTGCCCACCAGTCCGTTTCAACGGGTTCCCAATCCCAGAGGTAGCCAATCCAAATTATCTTGGCTTTACACTGGACAGGAGACTTACATGGAGACCACACCTGCTAAAGAAGCGGAAACAGGCGGAGAACCGAGTCCGTGAATTCTACTGGCTGATGGGCAGACAATCTAAGCTACCGACTTCCACTAAGCTCCTTATCTACAAAGCGATCATAAGGCCAATCTGGACGTATGGCATTCAACTGTGGGGCACTGCATCGAAAAGTAACATCAACATTATCCAGACATTCGAAAACAAAACGCTCCGCACAGTCACAAACGCTCACCCTTTCCACGATAATGCCACTATACACGAGGTCCTCAGCTTCCCCTGGGTGAAGGATGAGACTAAGAAAAGCAGCAGGCAGTACATGCAGAGGCTTCAAGACCACCCAAACAACCTGGCACAAGACCTGCTGGACACCAGTCAACGCACCAGGAGGATGCACCGATCACACCCTTTGGACCTCTCTGGGATTAGACACGCAAATTAAATTAAATTATATACATACATTATTATATACATCATACATACAATATCGACAGTTATTGTATAGTTTCGCAACAATTTATGTAATCAATTAATTCTCTACCGTTAAGTTTAGTCATCAAATTTAATGATTGTCCGCGAAGGACAGTTTTAAATTATACATCAAAAAAAAAAAAAAAAAAATCTACACTGACTTTAGTAAAGCATTTGACTCTGTTAATCATTACTTTCTAGTAACAAAACTTGATCTATTAGGTTTCCCTGTTGATCTTCTAAATTAGATTTCATGCTATCTGAATGGCAGGACGCAAAAGGTCCTCTTTAAAAATTCTCTGCTTGTATTCTCCGAGTCACATCCGGTGTCCCACAAGGAAGCCACCTTGGTCCGCTTTTTTTTACCTTATTCATTAACGACCTCCCCTTAATAATAAAAGATTCGCGTGTACTTATGTTCGCAAACGATGTTTAATTATGCCTCCAGTACAAGGAAACTTCGTGCCATTTGGACTTACAATACGATCTAGACCGATTTCAAATATGGTGCCATGATAACGTATTAGACTTAAATGGCTCCAAGTGTAAAGTTATGACCTTTTGTCGTGCCAACCCAATACGCACGACTTACACTCTAAGTGGGTGCTCTCTGGACAGAATAACACGAGTTGATGATCTTGGTGTTCTTCTGGACCCAAAACTAAAATTTTCTGACCATATTTCGTCTATTGGCCATTTCAATAAGGCCAGGGGTGTGCTTGGTTTTATAAAAAGGTGGTCTAAGGAATTTGATGACCCTTACTTGACTAAAACCTTATTTATTTCGTTAGTCCGTCCGATTCTCGAGTACGGATCAGCTGTTTGGAATCCACAATACGCAGTCCACTCGGACCGCATTGAATCGGTCCAAAAAAACTTCTTACTTTTTGCCTTGCGGCGCCTAAATTGGGATGCAAACCATATATTACCTCCTTATTCCAGTAGACTACTTTTAATTAATTTACCATCCCTAGCTAACCGTAGAATTATGCTTGGAACAGTCTTTATTTGTAAGCTTATTCGTGGGGATATTGAGAGTCCCGACTTGATTAGTCGGCTTAACTTCTCGGTTCCAAGTAGATTCACTAGGAACTATATACCCCTTATCTTAAATCATTGTAGATCTAACCCTTACAGAGTTTTATACTTTTATTACTGACTATAATAGACTTTATCCTATTATCTGTAATCTTGACTCTCTGCCGCTATTAAAGCAATCGATTTTATCTTTTCTACTACATAATTAGATCCTACTAACACTAATAAATACTAATAAATAACACTTATCAAATACAAGCCTCTATCTTTAACAGTTCCTGAATCTATACAAACAGACTATCTTTAAAAGTTTTTATTCTAACCAGTTTTCTTGTTATTATTTTAAGGTCAGGATGAAAGCGATTCTCTTTCGAAGATGCAAGCAAAGCTAGATGACCTGCCAGAGTTTTTGAATACAACAGAAGCTGATTTACAAGATGCTTTACGAGAGGGAACTCATCTATTCACAGAAATTCGAAAACTAGACATCGCCTTGGATAAATTTTTTACGCAAAAGTTTCGCACTGAGGAAACAATTTTAAGGTTAGCGCAGGATCACTTAATAACAGACAAGGCTACCGCTTACCGTTTGAAGCTATTAGGTAAATCTCAGGAAAAACGTCGAAATGTCGATTTATCATTATCTAAAGTTCAAAATCAATTGTCAATATCAATGCTTGAGGTTGAAAAACTAAGATGCGTAGTTTTTAATGAAAGAGCCTATAATGATAGTACGAAAACAAAATTAAAGAACGCAGAAAATAAATCTTCTACATTGGAAAATGGTTTAAAAAAGATACACATTCAAATTGAAATTAAAATGAAATTATACGAAAAGATTAACTGCAAAATTGAGGAAATGGATCATTTATTTGGCGATGCGTCCGGAAATCCAACAGACTTAAAGGTAAATTACTAAAACTGTCTTATTAAGTTAGACTTACTCGTAAAATAAAAAATTCTTTGATAAGTATGTATATCTTAATCACCATTATCTGAGTAGATCCGGCATTATCCGTCCGTATGAACAGCGAGATCTCGGACGCAGCGGCCGGTATGAAAGCGACTGTTTCTCAGATCGGCCATTAAATTTATTGCTTAAGACTTTCTGACTGCATTGGCCATGGCAGGTCTTAATATCTTAATTTATGGAGAGCTTGAGTGGGTCATATCGACCTGGAAGAGTTTTCATCTACCTGTACACGGTTTTTAACGAATATACAAACACTTGTATTAATTTCTTAAATGATTAAGTAACATAGGTGTTAAGTCATACACTACGTAATATTTTACCAACAAGGCAAGCTTTTTTACCCGTTAGAGTATGAAAATATAGTAGATTCGTTAAAAAGTTTGTAACATGTATTTATTTTATATTCTTGATCAGAATCAATATTGTAGTCGATCTGGTCTTGTCTGTCCGTCCGTATAGCATTCTATCCTATTTTAAAGTATTTTTACTTCCGTTTTTTTATTCATACGTTTTATGTTGACTATTTATAGTTTTTATCGTGTTTTATTTATTGGTTAACATATTTTTCAGATTAAACAGCTTGAAAAATCCATTCACATAGGAGAACTGCAAGTTCGTGAACATCAGCAGTTTTGGATAATGCTGCAGAATCATTTTGTAAATCTGTCCCAAAAAAGAAACGATCAGCTAAATGAAATTCAAGTCACTCGGAAACGTAAGTCAATAAACTATAATTAGGTCTCAGAAATTATTTACAATGGAATCTCGCTTCTAATTTGTGGGCATAATATAGTTTTTATACCCGTTACTCGTAGCGTATCGGCTGGCGTTCCATTCTGCAAAATCCGAAGATCTCGCGACCCACTTTAATGCAGAGCCCCGGACGTTACTCGTAGAGTAAAAAGGTATACAAGATTCGCTGAAAAGTATCTAACAGGCCGAAGAAAGCGTTTCCGACCATAATTTGAAAAAAATATGAAAACATTTTGCAAATGTGTGGGCGGAAATTGGCCCTACCGTCAACCTAAACCATATATTTAGTAAAATAGATACTCTGGTGCATCCCTTTCTCTGACATAATGGCAACATCTTCATGTTTGCAGAAAACACAGATGCCACTGCACAATCACAACCCAATACTCCCATATACTTAACAATATACGAACAACTTTCTTTCCGAAACGAAACCATTACTTACTTCATCATTTTATAGCATACCTTGGTCTTTTCTTATAAGGAGTCTTAATTGAAGCTGGGGCCATGAAGGTGATTTCACGAAAACGCTAGGTCTTGTCTGGCATCCGATATCTGATCTGCTTTTGCCACTTAAGGGCATTCCTTTCGCGTTCGATTCAGAATGGTGAGCTAATAGTTTTAAGACACCGCACCCTTCATCGAGGGACTTCAGCACTCTTCGCACAATGCTGAAATTAAAGAGGAACTGAACAAACAGGGCCACACTGTAAGAGATCTGTACACTCGAATTGGGAGGAAATCCAAAGAACCACTGGTTTTGGTTAACTCAAGCCAAAATTGAGGATCTTATAAAAACTGACAATATCTCGAGGTAGTATCTGGAATGGTATCGGAATCCCAGTTTGGCGCAGATCTCATTTTAACATCAGAGGGTATGACTTGATCCATGCCAACCATACCAACCATCTGGCATCCATAATCAGGAGCCAATACAGCCCATCGCACCAGAAGATTGCAAAAGATCGCTTCCCTAAAAAGTGGCAAGTCACCAGGTCCGGATCGAATAGATGCATGTTACCCCTACTTTGTTCCCGGAATACTATGTTGCAATGCCGGCGCAGCACTTTGACGAAATGACAATTGAGACAGTGGGAAAAACCGCTGCAACGGCACTATCGTTTACACATGTTGATAACGAATCTTCGGAAAAGGTTCGTGTCTAACAATACGCACCTGACAAAGTGGATAAAGTGAAATTAGTTTTCGCGGTAATAAACTTATGGACAAGTCCAGAATACTGGCACATATAGCAAATAGTGACCCCCAAGTCACTAACAGTGAAATAATAGTGAAACGAAAACATTTTCATTTTCATTTTCATGGGGCTCCGCTGCCCAGCTGCCACGCGATCGCACAAACAGCTGTTTGCGAGCTTAAAGCTTTCTATCCCAGGGTTCAAGTTTTGGCTAGAACCCTGGTGATTTGGTGCACACTTCAATATGAACTCTTTAAATGAAACCGCTGCGGCTGATGAATCGTTGGATACTGCGTTTCTCCCGAGCCCCCAATGTGCTGCCCCGCAGCGCTTTCAAAAAATAAAGCGAAAGTCTCGTGCTTCTCCGGAGACTGAAAGGAAAAAACCAAAATCAAGCATCGGCAAACAAGGGGAAAACCCTTCGTCTACAGAACCTAGATATGGCGGCAATTCAAACCGATTTGGTTTACTTGCGCATCTCACAGCCGACAAACAAGTAGGCAATGAAATTGACGATCTGTATGACCAGCCCAGTACCAATCATCAAGCTGCTATTGCTGCCGCTAAGCGGGATGCAGCCTCCGCTGGTACCACTAGTTCAGTCAAAAAGGCGCAGTCCAAACCACCTCCTATAGTAATGGAGGGAGTGGACGACGTATGCCTGATGATGCAGAGCATTGAAAGTATAGTGGACCTAGAAAAGGTTGAGGCTAGGGCGTCAATGAGCGGTGTTCTAAGGCTTTACGCGGCTGACGCTAATACATTTCGCGCCATAGTGAACTGGCTCGAGATCGAAGAGTATGAGTTCCACTGCTACCAGCTTAAAGAGGACAGGCCTTACAGGGTATGCGTGAAAGGCCTGCACCACAGTACGCTACATCATCAAATCAAGGATGAGCTGGAAAAGATCGGGCACAAGGTTCTCGATATTCATACACCGCTTAGGCAAAACGAACCGGGTACCTCAAAAGCGTCGCCAGTCAACATGTTCTTCCTAAATATTGCTGCTGCGACAAACAATAAGGAGATCCTGGCGGTAAAGGCACTATGCCATATGAGAGTAGTTATTGAGCCTCTCCGCAAGCGTAACGCTATTGTCCAGTGCCATCGTTGTCAGCAGTTTGGCCACACAGCCAAATACTGCCGTAAGGCCCACAATTGTGTGAAATGTGCCGGCGAACACCCAGCCAAGGACTGTACCAGGCCACGCATCGAGCTGTGCACTTGCTACAACTGTGGGGGTCAGCATCCTGCAAACTATAAAGGTTGCAGCGAGCTACAAGCGTTCCTGCAGCGATGCAGACCCAGAAGTGGAGTGGCTGGAAGAGCAGAAGTAAGCGAGCGACCAACTTCACGGGGCTTAGCTGGAGGTAAGGAGATCCCCTCTTCTCGAGGCGGAATATCTTATGCAGATGTGGCTAGAGGATCCATTCACCACAAGCAACCACTGAGCCTGACGCACCAACAACAGAAGCAACAGCAACAGCCCAATGATGGAAGTCCCAGTCGTCAAAGGAGCCGCAGCCGGACAAGGGCGTCTAGGGGTACACTTCAGCGCTCGACGGATGTTAGCAGCAGCATTGAAGCCATCCTGCAGACGCTTAATGAAAACATTAATTCTTTGCGCTCGATTCAAGAGAAGCAGATGGAATTAATGATGATGATGATGAAGCAACAGCAACAACAGACACAGCAGCAGGGGCAGATTATCAATCTGCTCACTGCTCTCCAAGCGCGTCAAGCGCCATAATGATGCCGCTGCGCATCCTAGTGTGGAACGCCGACGGCGTATTCACGAAGTTGCCTGAAGTAGAGTGCTTCGTGCGACGTCACGAAATCGATGTATTACTGCTCAGCGAGACACACTGCAAGGGGGCAGAGACGCCTAAGCTATTCGGATTTGTAGCCTACACTGCCAATGATCCGAGTGGTGGCAACGCCAAAGGCGGAGCAGCTATCTTAATCAAATCTAGCCTTGCCCACTTTCCGCTAACACCAATAGCCACTGCCAAGGTGCAACTTGCGCCGGCGGTTATTGAAACGGCACTCGGTCCTATAAGCTTTGGAGCGGTCTACTGCCCACCGAGATTTGCATGGACTACGGACGAGTTTAAGGAAATTTTGGAAGAGTTCCAGACGAAGTTCATTGTTGCAGGCGATAGGAACGCGTCCCACTGGCTCCGGGGTGCGGGAAGGAGCAACCAAAGAGGCATTGCATTAGCGAATGTCGTCCTAAATTCGGAGGTGGACTCGCTAGCAACAGGAGGACCAACAAGATACCCTTACGGCAGTAGAGGATCACCAGGATACATCGATTTTGCACTGACAAAGGGTGTGCTGGGCATCCACGCTAGCATAAGTGCGGTTGTTGAGCTTAGCTCCGACCACCTGCCTCTGGTAATTACGCTGGATGCGGGGGCAATATCCTACCCTAAGATGGAGCGGCTTATCACTAGGCGTACTAACCTGGAGGTATTCCAATCGCAACTGGAGACCACACTGCCCCTCAACACTGCCTTAAACTCTGGACAGGACGTTGATGATGCTATCGAACTGCTCACCAACAATATCAAGTCAGCAGCTAGATTGGCAACTCGCAGAATATCCCGGCAGCCCGCGGCAGATCGAATCCCAATACCCAGGGAGATCCTGCTGCTTATAGCTGAGAAGAGGCGCTTACGCACTAGGTGGATGAGGTCTCGTCACCCGTTGGACAAAACGGAATGGAATCGAGCACTGAGTAGGCTCCGATGCGCGTTGGTGCTGCACAAAGCCGCATGGTTCGACAAAAGGCTTGCCAATACTGGAGTCGAAAGCGAAGCGACGCATTCGCTGTGGAAGGCCACGCGCGCAATCAAAAGGCGTTGCACGAGGAAGGCGCCTTTAGTCGATAGCAACGGAATACGGTGTCGGACCGACTTGGGATAAACGGAGGTATTCGCTGCGCACCTCGCCGAGCGATTTCAACCATTCAAACTTGCCAGCCTGCAACAGGTTGAAGAAACTCAGGACCAGCTGCACCAAGCGCTTCAAATGGATCTGCCAATCACGCCGTTTAAACCCTGCGAGGTAACCGAAGTCATTGTGCGCCAGAGTAGCAATAAAACACCAGGACTTGACGTCATCTGCAACGCCACAATGAAGGCCCTGCCCAGACAAGCGATCCTCTACATAACGTTGGTTTTCAACGTTATTATGAGGTTGCAATACTTCCCTTATCAGTGGAAGCTCGGGATAATCTCCATGATCCACAAACCTGACAAGCCGGAAAGGGAGCCCGCCTCCTACCGGCCGATCAGTCTCCTCCCTTCAATTTCGAAGGTGTTTGAGAGACTGATTGCTGTCCGGATTGTAAGGATTATGGAAGCCCAGGGGATTACCCCTGAGCACCAGTTCGGTTTTCGTGCTGGCCACTGTACTGTCGAGCAGCTCCATCGAGTCGTCGAGCAAATTCTGACTGCCTACGACAGTAAGGAATATTGTAACAGCCTCTTCTTGGACATTCGAGAAGCGTTTGATCGAGTGTGGCACATTGGACTCCAACTGAAAATCAAGCAGACGCTGCCTGCTCCATATTTTGGGTTGCTAAAATCGTACCTGGAAGGAAGGAGGTTCGCTGTGCGCTTTCATTCAGCAATTTCCACCGAGCACAACGTGGCAGCTGGTGTTCCACAAGGTAGTGTCCTCGGCCCCCTGCTCTACTGCCTGCATAGCCACGACATGCCGCAGCCGGATGTAAGCCTTTACGGGAAATCTATGTTGGCCACATTTGCCGATGACGTGTGCGTCACCTACAGGTCCCGATGCGAGCACGACGCAGCCGATGGTATCCAGGACTTTGCATACCGGTTCTCGGAATGGGCAAGACGTTGGAACATTGGCATCAATAGCAGTAAATCCAACAACGTCTGCTTTACTTTAAAGCGGAGAACGCCACCGCCCGTCTACATCGAGGAAGCCCCGTACCACAGCCGAACGCAGCAAAGTTCCTTGGAGTGCTTCTGGATCGCAGACTCACATTTTCCAAGCATGTGACCGACATCAGAACGCGCCTACGTGCTAAGGTGGCGAAGCACTACTGGCTACTTTGTTCGCGCAGTAAATTGTCGCTATCCAACAAGCTGACAATTTACAAACAGATCTTAGCACCAAACTGGAAGTATGGGTGCCAAATCTGGGGCTTGGCATGCGACAGCCAAATCAAAAGAATCCAGGCTATTCAAAATAAGGTAGCAAGACTTATCACCGGCTGCGAGTGGTTTGTTCGAAACACCACTCTGCACAGAGACCTGAAACTAGCAACGGTATTTGACGAAATAAACCAGCACTCGAGCAGATACCATGACAGGCTGGAGCGCCACAGAAATCGGCTGGCCAGCGCTCTAAACAAATCTCGCCCACCAAGGAGGCTCAATAGAAGGCAACCGAGGGATCTCACTACCCGTTCTCCTTTGACAAGGGTCCGCAGAAGCTGACGCTTATCTTAAATCCTATTTGTTATATGTGATTGTTATGTAATTTTAGTTAAATTACTGTAAATTTGAAAAAGCTAACTATAGTTAGCCGGCGAGCCCAAATGGACTGAATTAATAGATAAGAAGGACACAAAGGGGCTTCAAGACTTCCCCGTATGCCTTAATAAATAAATATATTAAAAAAAAAAAAAAAAAACGAATATTCGATACATTTATCTTAGCTTAAGAAGCAGCATTTATCTTAAAAGAACACCTCAAGCCGTTCCTGCAATTTAACCCCACTGTTTAGCCAATGAGCTTTTTAATTATCCTTTGAAATAACAACACTTATTGTTCAAAACGTGTTCTTAGTTCTTTGTAGTTTATTTTGACAGCGAAAGGGTCACATCAGCGCGAGAAAAACGTTTGTATGCAGGCTGAGAGTTCGTCTCTCCGAGCGCTCTGTATACCGATGAGCGTAATGATATGACTGTATGCAAACGTTTGTTTAAATAAATGACAAAAAAAAGCTCAAAACGAAAGCAATGATTAATATACGTTAATCTTAACTATTAAAATTGGTTTCGTTTAATGCTGCCGACTGCGTGACCCGGCACCCACTATAAATACCAACTGCAAGTCCGCACCAGGTAACTGGCGTAGTCACTCATCGAACAACTCTACGATCCCAGAGAAGGGAAAACATGAATGGAATACAAGAAAAAGAAAATAAAGTAATTTTAGTACTGTAAATACTAAATATAATATAAATGGAATAGAATATGTACAAAAAATAAAGACAAAAATATTAATAATTCAAATATAAAAACCAACTCATATACATTATCGGGTCACGCAGTCAGCAATTCCGAAATTTGTTCTTTGTAAATATGGCAACTTTGTAGACAGCTGTGCAGCAATGTCTCCGTTATCTAACCTCCCCTCTCGCACATTCACCTGTGGCCTTTTGTTTTACTGTTCGCTCTGTAAATAAGTCGCTAATTATCATTCGCTTTCGGAACCTATGCACGTGCGCATCGATGCTGAATCTCGCTCGCTGTCCTGCATAGCAGAGAGTATATACAGAGAGAGGATGAGTCGCTCATTTGCAGCTAAGCTACATTCTATTTGTAGCTTTGTGGTATGTGGCCTCGCATGTGTACGTATGATCTACGCAGCGTCAGAGGATTAATGAAAGCGATAAGAAATAAAAAAATAGTTTTTAGGAGAAATAGTTTCACGACTTTATTCTTTGGATCTCAGCATAAGACTAAAAATCAAATGCAAATTGGATTGAGGAGAAGCCTCAGTATTTGAACAATATTTGTATTTCGGGAGAGCCTCGCTCTTGGGTTCTTAAGATTAGGAAGTGTTGAAAGAGGGCTGTCAAATCTGCTTAGGTCAGGCTTTAGGATGTTTACAAGAACGGCTGCGCTGCCAAAGATAAACGAATGCTGCGCAGCTGGGATGCATTATGGAAAATTACTAGAGTGAATTACTGTTTTCTTTGAAATAATAGAAGTGGCTGGTTGGGACCACCCAAATACGTCACTATATATATGTACACACATAAATGCATTGAGTTGCAAATATATAGTAATGTATAATGTATAATGTAATGTATAATAAATTATCTTTATTTGAACTAAGATCAACGCCGAAATAAAGAAAAAGAAACTGCGATTGAATCCGCCTTGCGTTTTTATTGACTGAATGTCGGCTTAAGACTAAAACAATTGGTATCAGAAAATCTGAGATGTACTGGGTTAGTGGGTTGTTTACTTGATCTGCGCGAGAGCGCTTCTTGCTTCTGCTTATGTGCATACATATGGAAAAATAACTCTTATGTACTAAGTGGCTATGTGCGTGCCTAGTGGCTGGGTTTTGGTTACGGCTTGAGTGGATGCGCAATATCGAGAAATGTTTGTTTATTTAACGAGGAATCAATACGGCGGACCACCGCGTTCGATCTTTTGTATAAGTGTATTATGAGGAAGGCATTATTACGTTACTAGAAGAGAAGACTATGCATAGGCTGATGCTGTTGGGTACAATAAGGGGGATTGTAATGGATAATAATGGATTTCATTCAATTTCTATTTCTTGAGGCCGTTCTTGATTTGTTTTCGGTTGTTTTCTTATCTTCGTATATAAAATTATAAATTGGTTATAGGTTACATATTTTGATAATCCGTATAGTATAATAAGTACAATAATAATAAATGTTATGATAATATAAAATATTTTTTGATATTAGTTTTACAACGTCATTGTGTTTTATCGTCTGTATCTTAAAATGTTATCACCGTTAACACCGCTCGATTATTCTCATAAAGTGTACCAAATAGGAATTTAAGAGATGAACCTATTACATTTAATAGTCCACGCTTTTGGTGAATAGTTTTTGGTGAATAGTTATTCAGTTTAATTCTTTATTTATTTTTTTATTTTTTTTTTTTCGCCCGGGCCCCACGGCCACACCTCCCGCCCAACCGACCGAGGGGCGCTGCCGTGTATCGTACGGCTCGATTCGTGAGAAGATATAGACGCGATATAAAAAAGAGAACAGGAACGAGGAAATTAATATAATGTGGAATAACTATGTTAAATATTAGTGTTAGTAGGATCTAATTATGTAGTAGAAAAGATAAAATCGATTGCTTTAATAGCGGCAGAGAGTCAAGATTACAGATAATAGGATAAAGTCTATTATAGTCAGTAATAAAAGTATAAAACTCTGTAAGGGTTAGATCTACAATGATTTAAGATAAGGGGTATATAGTTCCTAGTGAATCTACTTGGAACCGAGAAGTTAAGCCGACTAATCAAGTCGGGACTCTCAACATCCCCACGAATAAGCTTACAAATAAAGACTGTTCCAAGCATAGTTCTACGGTTAGCTAGGGATGGTAAATTAATTAAAAGTAGTCTACTGGAATAAGGAGGTAATATATGGTTTGCATCCCAATTTAGGCGCCGCAAGGCAAAAAGTAAGAAGTTTTTTTGGACCGATTCAATGCGGTCCGAGTGGACTGCGTATTGTGGACTCCAAACAGCTGATCCGTACTCGAGAATCGGACGGACTAACGAAATAAATAAGGTTTTAGTCAAGTAAGGGTCATCAAATTCCTTAGACCACCTTTTTATAAAACCAAGCACACCCCTGGCCTTATTGACAATAGACGAAATATGGTCAGAAAATTTTAGTTTTGGGTCCAGAAGAACACCAAGATCATCAACTCGTGTTATTCTGTCCAGAGAGCACCCACTTAGAGTGTAAGTCGTGCGTATTGGGTTGGCACGACAAAAGGTCATAACTTTACACTTGGAGCCATTTAAGTCTAATACGTTATCATGGCACCATATTTGAAATCGGTCTAGATCGTATTGTAAGTCCAAATGGCACGAAGTTTCCTTGTACTGGAGGCATAATTAAACATCGTTTGCGAACATAAGTACACGCGAATCTTTTATTATTAAGGGGAGGTCGTTAATGAATAAGGTAAAAAGAAGCGGACCAAGATGGCTCCCTTGTGGGACACCGGATGTGACTCGGAGAATAGAAGATAACGAATTTTTAAAGAGGACTTGTTGTGTCCTGCCATTCAGATAGCTTGAAATCCAATTTAGAAGATAAACAGGGAACCCTATAAGATCAAGTTTTTTTATTAGAAGGTAATGATTAACAGAGTCAAATGCTTTACTAAAATCAGTGTAGATGACATCTGTTTGAAGAATATTTTTGAAACCCTGTATTACAAAAGAAGTTAGCTCCAAGAGGTTAGTGGTTGTAGATCTGCGTTTCATAAAACCGTGTTGACACGGTGATATGATTGATCTATGGTACAAAGGTGCTGCAAATGAGGAGTGATAACATTTTCGAAAAGTTTTGGGATAGCCGACAATTTAGAGATTCCTCTGTAATTTGCTACCTGTTTTGTGAAGAGGAATCACAAAGGACTCCTTCCATATATGAGGGAATTGTGAAGATTCCAAAGATATGAGATGAGATAAACAGTTTCAGTAGAGGCTTGCACAAGGCTTCCGCACAGAATCTGAGCACACAGCCAGGGATTCCATCGGGACCTGGCGAATAGACCGGTTTAACACGCTGAAGATCGTTAAGCAGTGAGATTTAGTTTATAGTGGGGCAAAATATTAGATTCGACTTAGATACCGCATAAGAGTATGGCTGTTCGGAATGAGGTAAAGATGAATATGTTGTTTGAAAAAACTTGGCGAATAGATCGGCTATTGCCTGATCCGATGTAACCGTAGTGTTTTCAAAAAATATCGAGGAAGGGTAAGAACTAGTTTTTCGCTTAGTGCTAACGAAATTATAAAACTGTTTCGGATCCTGTGCAAACTGGAATTTACAACGGTTTAAATAATTTTTGTAGCACTGAGCATTAAGCACGGTAAAGTTTAACCGAGCGCTTAAATATTTACAAAGGATGGACCGAGGACCGGTATTTTTAGATTTCATATAGAGTCTGGACTTTACATTTCTTAGGTGTGTCAACTCTTTATTAAACCAAGGAGGTTTAGAGATTGACGGATAGTACATCGGAACACAAGAGTCGAAAAATGATTTAATTGCGGTATAAAACAAATTAATCGCATCCGTCATTATGTTGCAGGAGTAAAGATCGGACCAATTAAAGCCAGCTATAAAATTGTTTAGCCTCCGAAAATTTGCCTTGCGAAAACAGGGAATTCGCTTTGTTGACTTCTCTGAATTTACTTTTAATACCGTAACTAAGTCGATTTCCACCTCGAAAGTAGGATGATATTGATCTTCAGGTTGAGTAAGAGGTACTACCCTGGACAGAAACACACTTTCAGGACTTGTTACAAAACATAGATCCAAAAGTCGACCAAGAGAATTCGGAATATAATTACCTTGCGACAGCGAAAAGTCGAGCAAGCCGTCAATAAAGTCATGTTGTGCTAAAGGGAGAAGGATATTCGATTGTTTTTCTGGGGACCACATTGTGCCAGGTATATTAAAATCACCTAGAACTACCAATTGGTCCCTGTCAGAAAGTTTATTCAAGTTGAACTGTATAGCGGACAGATGATTCTGATATTCTAGGAATTCAGAAGATGGCGGAATATAGGAGCACGTAATATAAACTGATCTGTCGGAAAAAGACAGCTTTACACATACGAATTCCGAGTTACGGGAATCGTCCAAAAGTAACTCCTCCGACGCGAAGGTAGATCTAACCGCAATTAAGACTCCACCTCCCCGTCTGGAGGGACGGTCAAACCTATATATAGTGTACATACCTGGGAAGACTTCGGAGTTAAGTATCTCCGGCTTTAACCAAGTCTCTGTGAGCACTCCTATATGGGATGCAAATGAACGACTATCACAATACAATTTGCTTAATTTGTTACGCAAGCCTCTAACATTTTGATAGGAGATAGTAAGATAGCTATAGATAGTCCCTAGCGTAAGAGAAGTTAAATTTTTCCACTTTTACATTATCGGCTTTTGTTTTGTCTTGTATATAAGACAATACATCCGACGATGTTTGATCAGGGGAAAGCCGAGAAACAAAAATTTGTTTCTTTAGTGGAACCACCGCGAGAGGTTTTGGCCTTGCAGATTGTATTTCTGAATCGCCAACTTGTGCCGGTAGTCCGGACTCAATGTTCCCTTGTGGTGGTAAACTAATCGAGACAGGTGGAATCACTGGTTAAGAAACCAGTGCAGACAATTCGGAATTTTTACCAATCACAGGGTGGGGTCCAACCACAGCTGATTGATCGGATTGCTCCGAATCTTTTTTAGCTGCCGATCTTAGCAGCATATGTGGATTTGCTGCGATTGTCAGCTGATCAGTTGTGTCAGATTCTATTCTATTTATTAAACGTGTTTTTTTTCTACACTCTTTCCTTAGTTCCTTATCCTTAGTTTTAATTTGTTCAAGGGTTACGAATTTTGAGCAAACGTGAATACAACTAATGTAGTGCAATGTAGTGTTTCGACAGTGTTCAGAATTCGGTGTGATTTTAAAAGGCAATTTCGTATTTCTGTGTTCTGTCATAGTCAAGTTACACAAGTTGCATTCATTTATTATGTTTTAAATTAAAGGTTGACAATTTGGATAATAATGGCTTTCTTTAAATAACTTTGTCATTTTTTGGATACCTGGGTGCAAGAGTTTTTCATGTGATTGCAATATGATTTCTTTGAATTCTGCATATGAATGCACGTTTTGTAATAAACTGAGACTACGAATAATCTTTGTGTAGTTGGTATTAATGATTTCTTTATGTGCTGCTTGTATAAGTTCAAAATCTTCATCACTTAAAATGTACTTGGTAATGTATTTGTAAATGAAATGGTCAAGCAAAAATTGCTTTTCTCTTTCTCTTGTCATTTTATCATAGATGATTGTAGTAATTGATTTACCGAAATAGGTTGACTTTTCTACTTTATTTTGATCTGTTTTAACGAATATGATCTGTTTTTTAAAAATATTTATTGGTTTTTCTGTTAAATGAATGAGCTTAAATGAGTGAGCTTCTATTGTCTTTGCTATAATAATTCTCTTCAATTTTGATTCGTGATAATGCATCAGCAACTACGTTCTGTGTGCCCTTAATATAGTAGATAGTAAACTGAGATTCTTGTAATTTTGTTCTTCATCTTTGGAGTTTAGCATTTGGTTCTTTTAATGTATGTAATACATACATACATACATAGTACAATGTATCCACCTAAGAGGTTGATAGTCGCTAGCTATTTCGAATTGTCGTCCAAGTAAGTAGTTGCGAAAAGTTTTAGTTGCCCACACTATGGCGAGTAACTCCTTTTCTATCGCACTGTAATTGAATTCGTGTTCATTAAGTCTTCTGCTATTGAATGATATTGGATGACCGTTTCGGGAAAGAACGAATTTGTGGTAAGGACAAATTTTTTTTTCCAAAATCGGGGAGTTGTAAAATTGGTTCTCTTATTATCAAGGCTTTTAGTTTCTCAAATCCATCTAAATAATTTTGGTTTTTTGTGTCTATTTTCATTTCATTTTTAAGAAATTGTGTCAGAGGTTTTGCTATGTCAGCGTAATTAAGGATAAATTTGCGGTAATAACTGGTTAGTCCGAGGAATGCTCTGATTTCCTTTACTGTAGTTGGAATTGGGTATGAAACTATAAATTTTACTTTAATAGGGTTTGGTTTAATTCTGAATTGAATCTGGGTACATCTCTATTTGGTGGAAGCATTTTGCTAGATCTATTCTGGTAAAATATTGTCACTGTCCTAGTTTACCAAGTATTTCATCTATGTTTGGCATGGATCTATGATGATCTGGAATGATCTATCTGGAATTGTTATATCGTTCAACATCCTAAATTCATTTACAACTCTGAGCGTCAAGTTTTTTTTTGATACTACCCAAGTTGGACTATTATATGGTGAATTACTTTGTCTAATTAATCCTTGCTTAAGCCTTTCTTTTTCCTGATATTCTACTTCTATTTCATTTATATGAGCAAGTGGATATTGCTTTAAATAAATAGGAGAATTGTGTGTTGTGTTTATTACGTGTTTTATTATATTAGTAAATGTTAAAGAATCTCCTTCTTAATTTATTTAATAATATTTTTAATTTAGAACTTTAATCCTCATTTTAAATCAATTTTTTTATGAAAGTCGGAATTAATTTCTCATCCGATATTGGTATTTTTTGTTTTTGAATGTTTTTTACATTTTTTATGATTTTTATTTGGGTCTGAATTAACTAATGGGTGTACTTTATTATAAATTGAAACTGTTGAATTTTTATTATTAATAATAGATTGTCCATCACCGAGTAAGTTTCTTGCAATTAATAAATCATAATCTTCTGAGAAATCATGTAGATAAAATTGTTCAGGCTAGTTAACAATATTTTTACTGGGTAAGGTAATAGACTTGTTAAATATTTTGGCACCGTTAGATGTAAAAACTTCGCATTTAGTGTTTTGAATTTGGACACTAAAGATATTTTCTCTCATCATGTTAATGGTATGTATTTATGACCTTTGTGTGTAATTTCTATGTATTGGTGTTATCCGAGGCTGGTAATCAAAAATTCTGGTTAGATTGAGAAATATTTTCATTTAGTTCGGATGGCGTCATAAGTTGGTTACTGTCAGCCTGGGTTTGGTATTAATTGTAGTCAAAGAACTCTTATTCATAAAAGTGTTGATTACAGTTTGGTTCAGTTGGTCCATATTCTAGTGCATCTTGTAGTCTAAATTCGACGATAGACATGACATTCTTGATTGATCGCTGTCAGCTGGTCTAGGACGTTTAATAGTTTGTTTAATGTTGGGATTATGGTTGTTAGTTATAGTTTGTTGCATTAACGGTCTGTTGAACATTCCTCGTTGTGGAGTTCGCATGGGTGGATATTGTGATTGAATGGGGTGATAATGGTATGGATCAGGAAAAGTGTTATAGATAAAATCCTTTAGATGGTTTTCTGGAGCATAGCTCCGTTTATTTTTATCGTGAAGCTCGTATCAGTTGTAAAACTCGACTGATTCTTAAAACTAATACAATATTCCTCTTAGGCTATGAAGTGCACCTTCGCTGCCTGGTGAAGCCGGCAGCTAGACTTGATAGACTTTTTCACTTATACTATTACAATACACTTATTGGTAGTTTATCTTTGGCTTGAAGCGATCTCGTCCCAATTCAGACTGATCTCCTAATTCTTAATCATTATATAATCCACCTCGGCCAGAAGCTTTTGATTCAAGCTTTTTGAATTTTTAGTTATGTTTAGGATAAAAGGTTTATGCCTAAAGTATTTCACAGCATTGTGAAATTGAAATATGCTGACTGATGCAGTTTGATTGAAGCGGAATAAGTTGATCATGGCTTGGTCTCCAAGTGGATATTCTGTTTACTTTAATTTTGGTTATTTATCGGGTGGCTAAGTGTTGGCGACAAAAACAAGGGTAAGGGTAGCCTAATTGTTGGAGACAATTACAAGGATAAGAGCAGCCTTAGTTGCAGCCTAAGTGTTGGAGACAAATACAAGGGCAAAGTCAATGCTGCTAAGATTGGAGTTTGAAATTTGTTTATTAACTGGGGCAGATTGCTATATTTACGGGTTGGATAATTTGAATACTTATGGAAAAGATTTTCGTCACATACACAGAAGTGTTTTTTCCCGCGAAAACCACGACGCCACGTCGCGCCGTAGCTGGCGTGGGTAACTTTTCTTCTTTCTCTCTTCTTATTCTACCGTCACCATTAGCATTTCTAAGAAGACAGTTCCAAAGCAAAATCGAATACAAGTTGTGTGTATTGATTAATAAAAAAATGGATAAGGGAAAAAGAAATATTAAGCCATTTGATGGGGAAAAATATTCTATTTGGAAGTATAGAGTGAGAGTGCTTCTAGAAGAAATTGAAGAACAAAATATAGTGACTGTTGAAATTAAAAAGGCACAAAACAAGCAAAAAGCATAATTGTTGACAAATAGTGCACAAAAGAAGCAGACTCAAATCGCAACAACTAATTCTGAACGAGCCTTTGCGTTCATGATTAGAAAAGAAAACATAAACAAAAATATGGGCCTGATTAAAATTTACCCTGGACTCTGGTGCATCAGATCATCTCATCAATGACATGTCGTTGTTTTCTGAACATAAAAATGTGCAAAATCATATTGCCATCGAAAGCAAAGCGTGGGGAGTACATACATGCAACTGCCAAAGGAGTGGTTAACCTTACCAGTAGTGGAAGGGAGATAACGCTGAAGAATGTGCTGTACTGTAAAGAAATTCCACATAATCTATTATCAGTCAAGAAGATGCAAGATGCTGGAATAACGGTTGAGTTCAACCCTGATGGCAGCAGAGTAACTAAAAATCTAGCGTTTAATGGAACATGTGAGTACAATGTACCAATAATAAGATTTACTATGAATAGTAAAGTATATTCATCAAAAGTTAGAAATAGTGCTGAGTATCGCTTGTGGCATTAAATATAGGGTCATGTAAGTGCAGGCAAATCCTTAGAGATAAAAGAAAATGTACTATTTGAAGATATAAATATATTAAAAGGCATAGAAGTAAATCAAGATCTATGTGTATAAACGGAAAGCAATCTAGATTAAAATTTAATAAATTTAAAAACAAAGAAAATATCAAGAGACAAGAGACCGAGGGTCACAATATTCCCGTATTTATAATTACATGGCGTTAGTCTCGGAGTATGATTAAAAACTAACTTAAGAATTCGGTCCCGGTTCAACTCCAGGCCTCTGGTCCGCAGCAGAACAGCTGGCAGAAGGCCAGGTCAGCACTTCTGCACCAGGCCGATCCGTGCGGGCTCCGGGCAAATGCACCTGGAGTACGCGATCAGCAGTTTGTTTAGTGCGCGTGCAGACCACCGGATATGGCCTGCAATTCAGCAGTTTCACTCCGTGAGAACTGCTTGTGTTAACTTCTCCGGCTTTTAAGAGGTCGCCGTCCCGGTGACCCATTTGCTCCACATCACTGTTATCTCCTGGCTTTGTGTGGCTCCTGGTCTTTAGGTGGTGGTAGCTCAACCAAATGGTGGAGCACAATAGGAAGGCAGCAAGTACGGCGAAGGAATTGCTGAGGTGGGACCCCAAGGTGAGTTTCTCTCTAAGAGTCCCGATGTGATGAAGGTTCCTCAGACTTAGTTCGTGGAGAAGTGGAAGGCTTAACCTATTCTGATGAGTCGTGACGTTTACAACGGCGATTACCGACACAGCAGGTTTTTTATCTGAATTTCATAGCTGATTAATGTACCAAGTCCCATTGAGGGCTACCTTTTCGGTGTATGTTACCAGGTAGGTACCCGAAACTTTCTGGTCTTTCCCTTGGCTGTCGGTTATAGTCACGTTGGCATCATTCACAATGAGAGTGCCGTGATCCACAATGGTAACCGAATCCAGGTGGCCGGGAAGTGCACAGTGTGCAAAGGCCCCGGAGATTATCTGCTGAGCCAAAGTTACATTCTGCAGTTCTTTGCAGAAAGTGGCGCCGACCGTCATCTTGCAGTTCCCGATGTTGATGTTCCGGGATCTGCATTCCGCTACCAGATTTCAGTCCTCAAAGTTCATGATCTTGTTGTTGTGCTGGACCGGAAAGATTGTAATTTTCTTACGTTTAATCTTAGGGTTAGGGAATTTAATTAAAAAGTGTAAAATTTCTGAGTTTTGGAATACGCTTATGCTAAATACTTCTAGTAGCTCTATTAGACTAATATCAATAGGCTGTCTGTCTCTAAATTCGCCAATATCGGTTTCGTCTAAAATTGATGGACTTACAATGTTTAGTGTTGCTAGGGTTAAGCCCATAAGAATATTTTCTAAATCTGTAATAACAATTCTATTTTTAGCTAAAATGATCTCTAGTAAGTGTGTTTCTTTATCTGTTTCAGTGTTAGAAATTTGATTCATTGCTGTTGCAAGTTCATTCAATCGTGTTTGGAATTTGATATTTAATTCTGTTTGGCTTTCTTCTGTTCTTTTTAACTGCTCTTGGTTGAATTTTATTTCTTCGTTAAAGTCGGGGGTACCGGCAATGACCTTCAGTGCCGTTCCGATCAAATATAAACTCCTAGCAGTCCTATGGTGGAATCTTAGAGTGGCTACTAATTTGCGAATGTGTGTCAAGTCCGTCATAATTTCTGGTGTCCGGTGGTCGTCTGTAAATGTCCTTGTCATTGTCTCTGTCTGATCAGCGTAGTCCTCGTACGTTGTTATGTTTGTCGAGTGTTGCAAGTATCCGTACGATTCCCAGATGACGATTTCATTGTCCTCTATTGGGATGTAGTCTGCGTTCGTATAGTCGTTAAGTCGTACCGTCGCGTCTGTCTTAACAGCTATTAGTATAAGAATTAGAATGGGATACCGTAACCTAAAAGGATATAAAAAGATTGGAAACGGGGTCAGGACTCTTGCGAAGATGTTTATCGTAGATTGTCCTTGTGGACCACCCTCCCCTTTATTAGGACCGTGGTCCCCAGGTCTGCCTCTATGGTTTCTTCTGAACATAGTGGGGAAAGCTTGTTCCCTAAGCGCTTGTGGGTTTTTAAGAACACCTTTTCGCCAACTTGATAGTCCTTGTAGGTTCTATCTTTATTTACTTGATCAAGGGTCTTTTTCTGTGCTTGTTTAATTTTTCTGCGGATTTTTCCTTCGAATCCCGCAGACTTCGAGTGGATAATTTCTATCGGTTTTTCATTAGTTACTGAGTGAATTGTTGTACTTGTTGGTTGCCAACAGAATCAATTCGGTTGTGTCATTTAGGCCAGTTTCCAGCTTTAAGCATCTGGCTATTTCTGCCAGGGTACTGTGAAACCTTTCTACCTGACCGTTTAATGTGCTGTGTAGAGGCGGGGCGTTGGAAATGGTGATATTAAAATGATTTAGCAACATTGTTTTAATGGTTTCGGAATTTAATTATCTTTCGTTATCGCAGTAAATGGTTTTTATTTTTGGAAAGAAATTTATTATGTGTAATAGGGGAGATTTTACGTCCTTAATAGCCCTCGATGCGATGGTTTGCACTGTGTCAAATTTCGAAAATTTATCAATGCACGTAAGAAAAAGGGTTCCATCTGTTGTAAAGATGTCGATGTGGAGGATTTCCCACACATAGGAAGGTATAGTTGTTTCTGCTACCGCTTGTTTGGATGGATGACGATTGTATTTAGCCATTGAGCAGGTCTTGCCGTTTAAAGTGGTTTCTGTTGCTAACCGTAGCATTTTAGGGAAAAAGTCCCTCAAGATTTGCTTTACGTTTTCTTGTACTGCCCGGACAGCCCTTTTGTGCTCTGTTATAACAATTTCTCTCTGCTCAGTTGAATCCGTTATGTCCTGCACAAAGCTTTTCGGATTTTTGAAAGAGGTGCTTGGGAACAATTCAACTAATCGGTGCTGGATAAATGACAAGATCGGTAGGGAGCAATGTATTGCGTTAACTACTTCAGCATTTACCACATCTTGTAATGCATTAAGAAGATTTTCTCGTTTGGAAATCTTTATTATGTGTCTCACCTTGCTTTTAAACAAGATGAATGTGTCTACCGAAAAACTGTTTCTTCTTCGATTATGATTTGATTCCTGAAACAGTTTACCGGGTTGTCCGTTGTGTCAATAGTGTAAGTTAGCGACTGTTCGCTGTGTATTGTTGCTACATTTGACTGTTCGTCATTTATGACGTTTATTTTTTGGCGAGACAACGGTTCTGGCACCAGATTTTCTTTGCCTGGTTTGTAGACCAATTTGGCGCCGTGATCATCGATAATTCCCTTCCAGCGTTTTAGTTTCGCGTTATGGTTTTTATCCGAGACGGCAAAGGTAAGTGGTTGGTGATCGGTGAAGATCCGCAACCCTTTTACACCGTATAAGTAGTTTCGGAGGTTTTTCAGTGCCCAAACTATGGCGAGCAGCTCTCGCTCGTTAGTTGCATAATTTTCTTCACTATCTCTAAGGGCGCGTGATATCATTGTGATCGGGCGGGCGTCTTGAGATATTACCGCTCCTAGACCAAAACCAGACGCATCCGTTGTCAAATCAAATGGTCTCTTAAAGTCTGGGTAGGAAAGCAGAACGTCTTCCGATGCCAAGATTTCTCTCAACCTGTTGAACGTTTCTTTCTGTTCTTTGGTCATATCGATGTCGATTTTCCTTGACTGATATTTGCTTGCTTTTCCATTTTCTCCCTTTAGGATATTCGTTAAAGGCCTTGCGATTGTCGCAAAGTCTTTTATAAAGCACCTATAGTAGCTTGCTAGTCCCAGAAATGATCTGAGTTCGAAAAGCGTTTTAGGTAAAGGGAATTCTTTTATGGCTTTGACCTTTTCAGGTGAGGTTCGTAGACCCCCTTGCGACACTATGAACCCCAAGTATTCAACGCTCTTTTTGAAGAACTTTGATTTCTCCTGGGATACTCTCATGCCTGCCTCCAAGAGTTTTCTTAAAACCCAATCCACGTCCTTAACGTGGTCTTCCTTTGTTTTGGAGAATATTATGACGTCATCGACGTACACGTAGCATATTTTTGAAATTCTCTTAGGACATCGTTAATGGCCCTTTGGAAAATGCTTGGGGCATTTTTAAGCCCAAATGGTAATCTACAAAATTCGTACTTGCCGTTGTTTATTGAAAATGCCGTCTTTTCTCTGTCTTTTTCTGCCAGCTCTATCTGGTGAAAGCCTGACTTAAGATCAAGTGTCGTAAAAAATTTTGACTCTCCCATATTTGACAGTATTGTCGAAATTGTTTGGGTATTTATCGTCAACTGTTCTCTGGTTTAGTTTCCTAAAATCGATAACTAGTCGTTTCTTTTTTACCCCATTTTGGTCTGTTCCCTTATTATCTACAACCCAGGTCGGGTTGTTGTAGGGAGATTCGGATGGCCTTATTACGCCGTCCGCTAGAAGTTGTTTAACCTCTGCATTGACGAATTCGGTCACACCCATGGGATGCGGGTATGATTTTGAGTATACCGGCTCCCCATCCGTTTTAATTGTGGCGATAGTATTTATATTGAATGGTAATGCCTCGTCTGGGTCAGCGAAGGCTTTGTGATTTTTAACTATCATTTTATCGAACGAGTTTTTAATAGCAAGAGGAACGTCTCCATCATCGATTTTAATTAAGTTAACGTTTTCCGCTCTAGCAAACTGGATCTTTTCAGTTCCGTTACTAGTATTTAAAACATTTCCAGTAAAATCAAGTTTCGCATTTACTTGTTTAAGTAAGTCGAGACCAATAATACCGTCAAAGTCTTTAAGATTGTTCAGAATAAAAAAGGGTGTCTTTACGTTAAACACCGAAACTATACATTTTTTATCAATTTTGGTAAAGCCATGAATTGACTTTACAGTAAAGGGTTTTTCCGCTGCCACGACGCCTTTCAGCCCCGGGAGTGGAGTAATATAGTTTTTTGAGGTGCCTGTATCGAGTAATAGTTTTATTTCTCCTCCTGCCACCGTACGTGTAATGTAGGGGAGCACAGGGACCTTACCCTAAAAATTGCAGGAGTCCTCTGCATCCAGCTCGTCCTGTATTTCTATGGCGCTTGCCTGGGCAACGGAGTCATAATCTTCTTCGTCGGTGTTTTCTTCCGGCATGAAGTTGATTTTTTGCTGAGACCGTGCTGACCGCCCTTTTTGCCATGTTGTGGTTTGTTCGAACCGGGAGGAAGGGTCAACTTCCATTGGCTCTAGCGCCGGTTGGTTTTGCACATTACCTGCACTATTGTGTGGCCTTTGCTTAAAGGAACCGCTTTGATTGTTTGCTCTTTTCTTTTTAATCGCCCCCGAATTTTGGTTCGGTTCGCCGTATGACTGCGAACTTTTCCAACCTGCCTGTCTCTGGTTGTTTGGCCTATAGGCTCGTTCTTCGTTATGTCGGGCGAACGTGGCCGCGAATATACTTCTGTCGTTACTTGACTCAGCTTCTTGAGCTAACGCCAATGCTGATGGCAAGTCCCGCGGTTGTGCCGGAAAAACGGCAATTTTTAATGATTTCTTTAAGCCAGATATGAACGCGTGTAAAGCGTCATCCCTGTGCTGTTCATTAAGGACGGCCGCTGCGGCTGGGTCGTGTGTCATTATTGTTTTGCTTGTAAGAAGCGTTAGCTTCCGTTCTATCTCATCATAGTATTTGAGTAGTGGTAATTCTCCCTGCCTCGACAAACTTAATTCTTGTTTTATTACGTGTGCCGGAGTTTAGTCCACATCCGTGTCTAAGTCTAAGCGCGCTAGTATGGGGTGGAAATTAAATACCGTGTTAAATGAGGCTAATACAGCAGCCGCTGGGCCTCTTACTTTATTTTTAAGGATTCCGACGGCCTGATAATGCCGGCTGCTACCTTCGTAAGGCGCAAGTATTTTGTAGGCTGCAGTGGCGGCCTGTCTCCAGGAAACATAATTTTCCTGTTTACCGTCAAATTCTGGAACAGACTTGACCATATCATGGGGCTCATTACACTCAATGTTTGGATTCAATTCTATTTCCTGGAATGTCTGGATTTTCGGTTTTTTATCTTTAAGTAAACTTAACTCCCCCATAATTGTGGTTAGTTTTGCTTCGAATAGTTCTTCCTGCCTTTGAAGTGCGCAGGCTATGGCAGCCTCCATATTCGCAATTTGTTCCGCCAGCATTTCTGTTGCCCTACTGGTTGACGGTATCTCAATTATATTTTTTACTGCCACTTTTTTTTTACTTTTGGCACTTTCCGTGTAAAAGTTCTAGGACTTCTTCGTCTGGGGAAATATTCCCAGTATCCCTATACATGAGACAGTTTTTTACGTATAAAAAAAGTTTGCAGGTGTTATAGAATTAAGTCAAGAGTTTGTAGAATATTAATTATAGGTTTTTGTTGTATTTCCTAGCGAGAGTTAAATATCAAATTAATTTGTCATTTGCTAAAAATTCAACACCACAACTTGCTGGATATCATTTAATTGGTGTATTTTTATTTTGCATTTTCTAGCACATCTTAAAATATCTGGTTCAACAGTATATGCACTTAATAAAGAGCAGAAAAGAAAATTGTACGAAAAGTCAATTAAAAGAATACTTGTCGGTTACGAACCAAATGGGTACAAATTGTGGAATGAGAAATCGAGAAAATTTATGACAGCTAGGGATGTTGTCGTGGATGATATAAACATGTTAATGTCAATGTTGGTACATGAAGAACACACTTTCAACTTGAAAGTGTTGATGATTCCTCAAATGAAGAAAATCTAGAGTCAGATTTACCAATGGTGGAAAATGATGAATCTGTTGATTCAAGAATAAATGTACAACATAGTGAAAATTCCACATGCTCAAGGAATGCCGATCCAGTTATAGAAACTGGTGATGAAATAAAAGATAACAAAAGTGAGCAAGAAATCAGACGCAGTGAAAGAAATAAAGATAAACCTAAACTATCGTATAGATTTTTAAAAAAATGTCTAATGAATACTCAAGTCTGTTTAAATGATATTTCCAGTACATTTGATTAAATTGAATTTCGTGATCTTTTTGGGAAAAAGCCATACAAGAACTTGATTCACATTCAGAAAAAAAATGGAGTTTGTTGCAGAAGCCTAATAATAAAAACATAGTAGATTGTAAATGGGTTTTTAGTATTAAGCAAGATGAGTTTGGAAACTTAGTAAAGTATAAAGCAAGGCTAGTAGCACGAGGTTTTACACAAGAATATATGACTGATTATGAGACATTTGCACCAGTTGCACGAATTTCCAGATTTCCGTTTTTGTTGGCTCTTTCAAACCAATACAATTTACAAGTCCATCATATGGATGTTAAAACAGCATTCTTCAATGGAACACTAAAAGATGAAATCAACATTAAGGTTCCAAAAGGGTAGCCATATTGCGATGAGAATGCATTATTAAGCTTGTATCTTGATAAAGCTATTTATGGCCTTAAACAAGCTGCAAGATGCTGGTTTTAAGTTTTTGAAAATGTGCTGAAAGATGTTGGATTTGAAAATCTAAAAGTTGATCGTTGTATCTATATTTTAGATAAATTTTAGATATATTTTAGATTCTCAGATAATATCTATATTTTATTTATGTGGACGATGTAATAATTGTCACTAGTAAATCCGAAACTATGTCTGAATTTAAATCATACTTCTAACTAAATTTAAAATGACTGAATTAAAAGAAGTTCGATGTTTTATCGGAATCAAAATTTATAGAAATAAATGTCAGATATGTCTCAGTCAATCTGCATATATAATGAATGTCTTGAGAAAGTTTAATATGGAAGATTGCAATGCAGTTAGTGCACCTCTCCCAACCAAAGTATGAGGCTCTACAATCTGTAGAATCTTGTGAGGCACCATGTAGAAACTTGATCTACGCAGCGTCAGATGATTTATGAAAGCGAGAGTGTGTAGTTGTTCTTACAGTAAAGAGAAATAAAAGGAAAACAACCACGTTCCTATTTATTTCATGCTGGTCTGACAATATTTAATAATTGTATTCCACAATAATATTAATAAATAACCATAGTTTTGCATTGCCTTAACATTATTATTATTTAAATATAGCGTAGAAATAGTAATACTCTTATCTATGTACACAATATACCAAAATAAATTTCTAAAATGACTTTATATTAGAATATTTGTGTGCGACGTGTGAAAAATTAATAAGGCAATGATTGTTGAGTGACCACACTTTCTGCCTCAAGATATGACTTTTGCAATAAACAGTTTTCATATTTTTATTTATTTTATAAATGTTTATTACTCAATAGACTCGGACTTTGGGAAACTAAAGGAACCATTTTATCTTTTTTTTAATGTTTGTAAAACACACATTAAAGTTTTGAAATATGGTTAAAAAATAATAAAAAACAAATGTGTATAAAAAAATTGATTGTTGATTAAGTGCACAAATGAAAGTAGTGCTTTCTCATTATGGTTTTATGTAAATAATGAATGTCATATAAATATAATATATAAATATGTAAACGGTATCTAATTCGAGCGGCGATTTTAACAAACAAAGTGATGCTTTTCAAAGATCGGTTTAAGCTTTTTATATGGAGAATGAAACTCTCCGCCTTTTATATTTTTCCATGTCGTCAAGCGTTTATTTCTGGGTATATTTGTGGTACTGTATTTTCATTGTTTACTAATTAAGTATTTTTTTCTTTAACTATTTCAATATTTTGGTTTACTTTTTTATATAGTTTCGGTTTTGTTATAGGTTATTGTAATGTTGTTTGTTGTTTCATATAAAAATAAAATATTGCAATTTTAGCAAAGACATACAATAGGATTATTAATATATATCTATAATTTTTGTATAGCTCTTATTATTAAACATTTTATTTTTTTTTATTTCTAGGTGTGATATATGCTTATCTTTTGTTACATTGTGTTCGGTGAATATTAGGTTAATGTATTGTTAAATATTATTTGATATTGAAAGGCCTTTTAACTACGCTGTACAATTGAATACTTTTATAATTTTGTTATTTTCAATAAAAATGTCTTGATTTTTATGATTTTTCGTGTTATATTCAACGTTACAAGTATATTAGGTTACGTATTGAATGTAAAATGGCATACGTTATTTCTGGAAAGTACAAGTTGTATGTTCGTGTTAAAGAAAGACTATGCAATAGTCTTTTATAATACTCTTTGTTTGGGTATTTAAAACTTTATTATTGTGTAGATAAAATCTGCCCTCTATATTTTCATAAATAATTTGTCCATTATTGTTGCGGTAAGGGGAGATAGGGAAAGTCAGCTGTTCAATTGTATTTGTTGGAATATGAGACTTTAGGAATATTTCGTTAGTAGCGGTGTTATACCAGGCAGAAGTGTTTATGTTCATTAAATTTCTAAAGTTAACGTTACCAAGGTTGTCGTGCTTTAGAAGTTTTGGATTAAATATTCATAGAATTGTTAGTTGTGAACCCATTTCAATGCCTTCGATATATTCAGTAAAATATTATTATACAGCACGATGACTATGGTAAGCCTATGTAATCTAGGTTCGTTCTGAAAGGGGCATTCTGGACTAGACTGTCAAGTAAAGTAGAAGTACTTCAAGGTCAGAAATGGTCAAACCTACAAAATGAACCAGGCTGATCTCAAAAAATTTGCAGTCACCCAATTAAAAAGGTCGCTTTCGGAGTTTGGCTTACCAACCCAAGGTATTAAGCTGAATTCAGCCAATTAAAAAGGTCGCTTTCAGAGTTTGGCTTACCAAGCCGAAGTATTAAAGCTGAATTTATGGCTCATCTAGGCAAATATTGCCTGAAAAAAGGGACCAAGCTACAGAGAAAAAAAAAACACAAAACAATCGGCACAGGAAGGCGTTGTCGAGAATATTCCAGATCGAAATTAACTTCTCAGAATAATCACACAACTGAGGGCAGCACTTAATACCCAGCAAAACAAGTTGCAACGGGCGTAGCAAGACGTATACAACAAAAGCAGATAGTTGACAACGGTTACAATTAAGTCAACACTGAGAGCCCAATTAATAATTTATCGAGTGGCAACGCTGACGGCAATCATGGAGAGAGGCAATTTACCAGGGCCGGATCAGCAGTTTCATTATCTTATGCCAAGGAAGCTACCGATTTCAAAGGGAATATTTGCGCACGCAACTGGGTGGACTACCTTAAAAACAAAGGTCAAATCCATAATCTAAATGATGACTGCCTACGAATGTTGTTCCTTACCAAACTGAAAAGTGATGCACAGCGTTGGCTACACAATTTAATTTGAGATGATTGTCGTCGCTAATGAATCAATGAGACATTTTATGAACCAATATGGTTTGAGCATGAATCTAGCAAGCCTTGGCATTAATGAAAACATGTATAATATGGTTAAAATATCTGGTAAAAGAATCAAAAACTAGCAACTGCCGTAGTAGCCAATTGCGATTCCCAGTGAAACTGTTATAGAATATGAGGCAGTTCAGAAAAAACTATTCGACAATTTAACTGTTACAGAAAATAAAATGATTAAGGAAAAGCTAGCAGAATGTGAGACAATTGATGAAAAAATTAAATGAAGTTAATAAGGAAAACGAAGTGGAAAATATAAATTTTAATTTTCGTGAATCCATTAGGGCAATTTGAATTTTTAAGAATGCCTATGGCGTTTTGTTTATAAGACTAGTCAAGAAGTACCTGCGATTTTTTATCACTAAAAAATGAATTATAGCAGATGACAAGGGTTTTTATGCTTTTACGTACTTCCCAATTCCTAAAAAAAGTACACAATGTCAAAATTTCTTATTATTATGTTCCTATTCCAGAAGTTTTATAAAAAATTTCTCTCTAATTCTTCCTATAGATTTAAAAATACATAAAATAAGGAAGAATTAGAGAGAAATCAGCACAAGCTTTTTGAAATGGGAAATGGCGGTTGTGAACAAAAAAATAAGAAAAGCCGTTTGAACATCGACAATTACGGACCAGTAGTGGCAGGAAGAGGGAATAAGAGAACGCTATAGTCATCTTCCCTGATAATCAGAAAGCCGTTACTCAGCTTGACCAGGTGAGACCCATCATTTTCGAAATTGGGCGTAGCAACATGGGCCATTAAGTTTGCGCTGCGTCTCTAGAATCTGTGTATGGTCAATCTCAACCTTGGTATACCGATAGAAACTGGCAAGACGATGAATAAAACGAAGAAATGTCGGAACATTTTTCAAAAATGTTGGCACGGCAAATTTTATTTGGCATATCGATAGAAATTTAAAAGACCAATACAATTATGAATGAAGAACAAAGATTTTTCAAAATGTGGTCGTGGCAGTTTTGGGCGGCTTGTAGGCGTGGCAAAATGTTTTTTTGCAAATCGAAAAAAACTTACAAGACGAATACATAATCGAAAAAATATCCAAACAATTTTTAAAAGTATGGGCGTGGCAGTTTTGGGCTAATTGTTGGAGTTAGAGGAGGCGTGCTGCGTCTATGTATTTAGATTCTGTATGCCTAATCTTAAATATAGCATTCCCTCTTACTCTGGTAAAAACTAAAAATCTAGAAACAATGTTCAGGCATGCATACTTCATTGACTTCTATGCAGCGCAGGTTGGCGCCTTCCGCAAGCTTACGTTTAAAGTTAAAGAGCGCGTTAAACCTCAAGACTAGATACCAGGTGTTGAGTGATCAGCAATCGTAAACCGTCAACTTCTTGAATACAATAAGTTTTACTTATTTATGTTTCGATGGTTACCGTAATTTTTTAATTTTAAATAAGCCAACTAATAAATTATTTTCTTTTGCTTTAGAACTATCCATTATTAGGCAAAAGTCATTAAAAAGTGACCAAGAGCTGGAGATATCACATAGAAAAGCAAAGGAATTACAAATATTTATTAAAAAATTTACATCGAAATTGGAACTGCTTAACGACAAGATATATAAAAAAAGGATTCACCATGATGTAGAGGAGAGTGAGTTCGACCACGAACAGGCTGAGGAAACTCAAAAACTAAAGGTATACTTTACGCGTTATTAATTCGTTGTATAAATCCCGTTTTTTTGTAGATTGCTGAGCTGGAAATACTTAAATTGGAAGGAAAAATTGTTGAGCTACAAAACGAAATTGAACTTCACAAAGATTTTGTAATAGATAACCATAGGGAAACATTATCGTGGGAAACAAAATACAAAATGATCGAAGAAACTATTAAATGGGCGAAATTAGAGCGCTCTGTAAAAGGTGAAATCGGTCTTATGAAAACTGAAATACACCGCATGAATATAAGATATAGTCAACTTAAACGAGCACAGGAAAGTCTTGTTTTGGATCTAGAACATTGCGTTATGCATCGTGAACAAATCTTTGTCAATGCATCGGTCAAGGAGCACTTACAAGCCAAATTTAAGCAATTAAAAAATACTTCTCAAATTCAGGTTAGGCTTGATGAAGTTCACAATAGGACTAAGCTCATAAGTAATGAAATAACGTTTTTATCGGAAAAGCAATTAATTGATGACATTAATAAAATTGAACGTATGATTTATATGCTCCGTAGAATTCAGTCAGATCTTAACGATATCATTAAGGAGGATGTCAACATTCAGGATCGAATAGAAGAAGGAATATTAGCTAAGCATGCAAACTTGGAACAAATAATACGAAAACAGATGAGAGCAAAAGCTTATAAAAGGCTTAATACTTTAAAATCACAGCAAGTAATGCTCCGTTCAGAGTTGACAGTTCAACAGCTATCTCAAAAGCAAAGCGAGCTAAATTATAATCTTACAGAAATTGCAAAGGCTCTTTTACTAGACTATCCTAAAAAGAAATCATATGTTTTTAAAGTACTTCATGTTCTTAATGACTAGAAATACAATAAAAAATATAAATTTTCATAATACAGATAAAAATAGTGTTGTGATGTTTGACAGCCCGCGGTTTCGGAAGAAATAAAACCTATATCAAGTTTTTAAATTTCCAAGCCTTTTTTATTTAAATTATATCGAAAAAGCAGAACTTGGTATAACAGTTTAATACAATTGTTTTCAAAACAGTAGTTCGGCTCAATAATTGGGCGTTTACTTTTAAAGTGTTTAAAGTGACATTAAAAAACTCGTCCATTTTACTAAACAATTTAGTAGCAAGCACTTCAGTGAGAAATTACTCTCGCATTAACAATTTCAAAGCCTTTTACAAGTATACGGTGATGTCACGGTACGAGCACAGAAGTCAAGCTATAGACACGAGACACAATCTTTGATCCCCCTGCGACATCTACCTGGTGACAAACATTTAAAAGAACAAACATCATCCACGATTCATGTAAACAAAGTGTCACAGACTTGTCCTTGCTTAAGACTTGAATTAATGCCCAAGTAGATGCTAAACGTAATTGAAGATACGTTTACTTACCTATGAGATGTTGTCTCTTCTCAGTTTCAGACTTCATATAGTATGCCATTCTCTACCAACCTTAATATAATCCCTAGCATTTCCTTTGCTAGCGTTCTTAAATCATGAGCTAAGTCGTCTGCTACAGATAACCCAAGGGTTTTCATACAGTGCTTCAGACGACAAATATAAATGTGCAGGACTACCTGTAGCCACAGTCAACCGGCCTAGAACCGACATAGATTTCGCACCAGCAAAGAATTAGAGTTCATAACGTCCATGCAAAACTATGCAAGTGCTCATGAACAATCAAATTATTTTCATACAGTTGCTTGTGTCATCTAAGTCAACATGGTTCCATAACAATGTATAATGATGTTTTCCGGACCGATCGTCCTCGCTCCAGCACCGGTCAAATTGCTGACCAAGCATTTGTCCGGAAGCTCGCACATAGCCGTCAAAAGCTCTGCACATTGACAGAGGCCGCTATAAAGCCTTTTCTCTGTGTTAGCTTTTAAGCAGTTCGTTTTGGATATTCAATGAATAAAGAGCACAAGCTCATGAAACAATAACTCCGACTACCTGTCGTTAATCACTTTATTTTACAATAGCTAGCTATTGAGTCTACTACTGAGTCTTTAGGCCAGTAGCCAAAGGAAGACAGTCATCTTCCCAACATAATCATTCTAGATCTAACCACCCTACGCCTCTGCGCGCGGAAGAGTAAAAGGATATTCATCCACCGGCCAACTAGCGAATCAACCAGAGTGACTGGGGAGATTAACCCCCCTGCGGCACCAGAAAATAATTAATTTATATGCGGAATGCTAACGGCGTTTTGCATTAGTATTAGTATTAGTATTAGTATTAGTATTAGTATTAGTATTAGTATTATTTAGTATTAGTATTAGTAATTAGTATTAGTATTAGTATTAGTATTAGTATTTAAGTATTAGTATTAGTATTAGTATTAGTATTAGTATTAGTATTAGTATTAGTATTAGTATTAGTATTAGTATTAGTATTAGTATTAGTATTAGTATTTAGTATTAGTATTAGTATTAGTATTAGTATTAGTATTAGTATTAGTATTAGTATTAGTATTAGTATTAGTATTAGTATTAGTATTAGTTATTAGTATTAGTATTAGTATTAGTATTAGTATTAGTATTAGTATTAGTAATTAGTATTAGTATTAGTATTAGTATTAGTATTAGTATTAGTATTAGTATTAGTATTAGTATTAGTATTAGTATTAGTATTAGTATTAGTATTAGTATTAGTATTAGTATTAGTATTAGTATTAGTATTAGTATTAGTATTAGTATTAGTATTAGTATTAGTATTAGTATTAGTATTAGTATTAGTATTAGTATTAGTATTAGTATTAGTATTAGTATTAGTATTAGTATTAGTATTAGTATTAGTATTAGTATTAGTATTAGTATTAGTATTAGTATTAGTATTAGTAATTAGTAATTAGTATTAGTATTAGTATTTAGTATTAGTATTAGTATTAGTATTAGTATTAGTATTAGTATTAGTATTAGTATTAGTATTATAGTATTAGTATTAGTATTAGTATTAGTATTAGTATTAGTATTAGTATTAGTATTAGTATTAGTATTAGTATTAGTATTAGTATTAGTATTAGTAATTAGTATTAGTATTAGTAATTAGTATTAGTATTAGTATTAGTATTAGTATTAGTATTAGTATTAGTATTAGTATTAGTAATTAGTATTAGTATTAGTATTAGTATTAGTATTAGTATTAGTATTAGTATTAGTATTAGTATTAGTATTAGTATTAGTATTAGTATTAGTATTAGTATTAGTATTAGTATTAGTATTAGTATTAGTATTAGTATTAAGTATTAGTATTAGTATTAGTATTAGTATTAGTATTAGTATTAGTATTAGTATTAGTATTAGTATTAGTATTAGTATTAGTATTAGTATTAGTATTAGTATTAGTATTAGTAATTAGTATTAGTATTAGTATTAGTATTAGTATTAGTATTAGTAATTAGTATTAGTATTAGTATTAGTATTAGTATTAGTATTAGTATTAGTAATTAGTATTAGTATTAGTATTAGTATTAGTATTAGTATTAGTATTAGTATTAGTATTAGTATTAGTATTAGTATTAGTATTAGTATTAGTATTAGTATTAGTATTAGTATTAGTATTAGTATTAGTATTAGTATTAGTATTAGTATTAGTATTAGTATTAGTATTAGTATTAGTATTAGTATTAGTATTAGTATTAGTATTAGTATTAGTATTAGTATTAGTATTAGTATTAGTATTAGTATTAGTATTAGTATTAGTATTAGTATTAGTATTAGTATTAGTATTAGTATTATTAGTAATTAGTATTAGTATTAGTATTAAGTATTAGTATTAGTATTAGTATTAGTATTAGTATTAGTATTAGTATTAGTATTAGTATTAGTATTAGTATTAGTATTAGTATTAGTATTAGTATTAGTATTAGTATTAGTATTAGTATTAGTATTAGTATTAGTATTAGTATTAGTATTAGTATTAGTATTAGTATTAGTATTAGTATTAGTATTAGTATTAGTATTAGTATTAGTAATTAGTATTAGTATTAGTATTAGTATTAGTATTAGTATTAAGTATTAGTATTAGTATTAGTATTAGTATTAGTATTAGTATTAGTATTTAGTATTAGTATTAGTATTAGTATTAGTATTAGTATTAGTATTAGTATTTAGTATTAGTATTAGTATTAGTATTAGTATTAGTATTAGTATTAGTATTAGTATTAGTATTAGTATTAGTATTAGTATTAGTATTAGTATTAGTATTAGTATTAGTATTAGTATTAGTATTAGTATTAGTATTAGTATTAGTATTAGTATTAGTATTAGTATTAGTATTAGTATTAGTATTAGTATTAGTATTAGTATTAGTATTAGTATTAGTATTAGTATTAGTATTAGTATTAGTATTAGTATTAGTATTAGTAATTAGTATTAGTATTAGTATTAGTATTAGTATTAGTATTAGTATTAGTATTAGTATTAGTATTAGTATTAGTATTAGTAAATTAGTATTAGTATTAGTATTAGTATTAGTATTAGTATTAGTATTAGTATTAGTATTAGTATTAGTATTAGTATTAGTATTAGTATTATTAGTATTAGTAATTAGTATTAGTATTAGTATTAGTATTAGTATTAGTATTAGTATTAGTATTAGTATTAGTATTAGTATTAGTATTAGTATTAGTATTAGTATTAGTATTAGTATTAGTATTAGTATTAGTATTAGTATTAGTATTAGTATTAGTATTAGTATTAGTATTAGTATTAGTATTAGTATTAGTATTAGTATTAGTATTAGTATTAGTATTAGTATTAGTATTAGTATTAGTATTAGTATTAGTATTAGTATTAGTATTAGTATTAGTATTAGTATTAGTATTAGTATTAGTAAGTATTAGTATTAGTATTAGTATTAGTATTAGTATTAGTATTAGTATTAGTATTAGTATTAGTATTAGTATTAGTATTAGTATTAGTATTAGTATTAGTATTAGTATTAGTATTAGTATTAGTATTAGTATTAGTATTAGTAATTAGTATTAGTATTAGTATTAGTATTAGTATTAGTATTAGTATTAGTAATTAGTATTAGTATTAGTATTAGTATTAGTATTAGTATTAGTATTAGTATTAGTATTAGTATTAGTATTAGTATTAGTATTAGTATTAGTATTAGTAATTAGTATTAGTATTAGTATTAGTATTAGTATTAGTATTAGTATTAGTATTAGTATTAGTATTAGTATTAGTATTAGTATTAGTATTAGTATTAGTATTAGTATTAGTAATTAGTATTAGTATTAGTATTAGTATTAGTATTAGTATTAGTATTAGTATTAGTATTAGTATTAGTATTAGTATTAGTATTAGTATTAGTAATTAGTATTAGTATTAGTATTAGTTATTAGTATTAGTATTAGTATTAGTATTAGTATTAGTATTAGTATTAGTATTAGTATTAGTATTAGTATTAGTATTAGTATTAGTATTAAGTATTAGTATTAGTATTAGTATTAGTATTAGTATATTTAGTATTAGTATTAGTATTAGTATTAGTATTAGGTATTAGTATTAGTATTAGTATTAGTATTAGTATTAGTATTAGTATTAGTATTAGTATTAGTATTAGTATTAGTATTTAGTATTAGTAATTAGTATTAGTATTAGTATTAGTATTAAGTATTAGTATTAGTATTAGTATTAGTATTAGTATTAGTATTAGTATTAGTATTAGTATTAGTATTAGTATTAGTATTAGTATTAGTATTAGTATTAGTATTAGTATTAGTATTAGTATTAGTATTAGTATTAGTATTAGTATTAGTATTAGTATTAGTATTAGTATTAGTATTAGTATTAGTATTAGTATTAGTATTAGTATTAGTATTAGTATTAGTATTAGTATTAGTATTAAGTATTAGTATTAGTATTAGTATTAGTATTAGTATTAGTATTAGTATTAGTATTAAGTATTATAGTATTAGTATTAGTATTAGTATTAGTATTAGTATTAGTATTAGTATTAGTATTAGTATTAGTATTAGTATTAGTATTAGTATTATATTAGTATTAGTATTAGTATTAGTATTAGTATTAGTATTAGTATTAGTATTAGTATTAGTATTAGTATTAGTATTAGTATTAGTATTAGTATTAGTATTAGTATTAGTATTAGTATTAGTATTAGTATTAGTATTAGTATTAGTATTAGTATTAGTATTAGTATTAGTATATTAGTATTAGTATTAGTATTAGTATTAGTATTAGTATTAGTATAGTATTAGTATTAGTATTAGTATTAGTATTAGTATTAGTATTAGTATTAGTATTAGTATTAGTATTAGTATTAGTATTAGTATTAGTATTAGTATTAGTATTAGTATTAGTATTAGTATTAGTATTAGTATTAGTATTAGTATTAGTATTAGTATTAGTATTATATTAGTATTAGTATTAGTATTAGTATTAGTATTAGTATTAGTATTAGTATTAGTATTAGTATTAGTATTAGTATTAGTATTATATTAGTATTAGTATTAGTATTAGTATTAGTATTAGTATAGTATTAGTATTAGTATTAGTATTAGTATTAGTATTAGTATTAGTATTAGTATTAGTATTAGTATTAGTATTAGTATTAGTATTAGTATTAGTATTAGTATTAGTATTAGTATTAGTATTAGTATTAGTATTAGTATTAGTATTAGTATTAGTATTAGTATTAGTATTAGTATTAGTAATTAGTATTAGTATTAGTATTAGTATTAGTATTAGTATTAGTATTAGTATTAGTATTAGTATTAGTATTAGTATTAGTATTAGTATTAGTATTAGTATTAGTATTAGTATTAGTATTAGTATTAGTATTAGTATTAGTATTAGTATTAGTATTAGTATTAGTATTAGTATTAGTATTAGTATTAGTATTAGTATTAGTTATTAGTATTAGTATTAGTATTAGTATTAGTAGTATTAGTATTTTTTAGTATTAGTATTAGTATTAGTATTAGTATTAGTATTAGTATTAGTATTAGTATTAGTATTAGTATTAGTATTAGTATTAGTATTAGTATTAGTATTAGTATTAGTATTAGTATTAGTATTAGTATTAGTATTAGTATTTTTTAGTATTAGTATTAGTATTTAGTATTAGTAATTAGTATTAGTATTAGTATTAGTATTAGTATTAGTATTAGTATATTAGTATTAGTATTAGTTATATAGTATTAGTATTAGTAGTATTAGTATTAGTATTAGTATTAGTATTAGTATTAGTATTAGTATTAGTATTAGTATTAGTATTAAGTATTAGTATTAGTATTAGTATTAGTATTAGTATTTAGTATTAGTATTAGTATTAGTATTAGTATTAGTATTAGTATTAGTATTAGTATTAGTATTAGTATTAGTATTAGTATTAGTATTAGTATTAGTATTAGTATTAGTATTAGTATTAGTATTAGTATTAGTATTAAGTATTAGTATTAGTATTAGTATTAGTAATTTAAGTATTAGTATTAGTAATTAGTATGTTAGTATTAGTATTAAGTATTATAAGTATTAGTATTAGTAATTTAGTATTAGTATTAGTATTAGTATTAGTATTAGTATAGTATTAGTATTAGTATTAGTATTAGTATTAGTAATTAGTATTAGTATTAGTATTAGTATTAGTAATTAGTATTAGTATTAGTATTTAGTATTAAGTATTAGTATTAGTATTAGTATTAGTATTAGTATTAGTATTAGTATATTAGTATTAGTATTAGTATTAAGTATTAGTATTAGTATTAGTATTAGTATTAGTATTAGTATTAGTATTAGTATTAGTATTAGTATTAGTATTAGTATTAGTATTAGTATTAGTATTAGTATTAGTATTAGTATTAGTATTAGTTATTAGTATTAGTATTAGTATTATTATTAGTATTAGTATTAGTATTAGTATTAGTAATTAGTATTAGTATTAGTATTAGTATTAGTATTAGTATTAGTATTAGTATTAGTATTAGTATTAGTATTAGTATTAGTATTAGTATTAGTATTAGTATTAGTATTAGTATTAGTATTAGTATTAGTATTAGTATTAGTATTAGTATTAGTATTAGTATTAGTATTAGTATTTAGTATTAGTATTAGTATTAGTATTAGTATTAGTATTAGTTATTAGTATTAGTATTAGTATTAGTATTAGTATTAGTATTAGTATTAGTATTAGTATTAGTATTAGTATTAGTATTTAGTATTAGTATTAGTATTAGTATTAGTATTAGTATTAGTATTAGTATTAGTATTAGTATTAGTATTTAGTATTAGTATTAGTATTAGTATTAGTATTAGTATTAGTATTAGTATTAGTATTAGTATTAGTAATTAGTATTAGTATTAGTATTAGTATTAGTAATTAGTATTAGTATTAGTATTAGTATTAGTATTAGGTATTAGTATTAGTAATTAGTATTAGTATTAGTATTAGTATTAGTTAGTATTAGTATTAGTATTAGTATTAGTATTAGTATTAGTATTAGTATTAGTATTAGTATTAGTATTAGTATTAGTATTAGTATTAGTATTAGTATTAGTATTAGTATTAGTATTAGTATTAGTATTAGTATTAGTATTAGTAATTAGTAATTAGTATTAGTATTAGTATTAGTATTAGTATTAGTATTAGTATTAGTATTAGTATTAGTTAGTATTAGTATTAGTATTAGTATTAGTATTAGTATTAGTATTAGTATTAGTATTAGTATTAGTATTAGTATTAGTATTAGTATTAGTATTAGTATTAGTATTAGTATTAGTATTAGTATTAGTATTAGTATTAGTATTAGTATTAGTATTAGTATTAGTATTAGTATTAAGTATTAGTATTAGTATTAGTATTAGTATTAGTATTAGTATTAAGTATTAGTATTAGTATTAGTATTAGTAATTAGTATTAGTATTAGTATTAGTATTAGTATTAGTATTAGTATTAGTATTAGTATTTAGTATTAGTATTAGTATTAGTATTAGTATTAGTATTAGTAATTAGTATTAGTATTAGTATTAGTATTAGTATTAGTATTAGTATTAGTATTAGTTATTAGTATTAGTATTAGTATTAGTATTAGTATTAGTATTAGTATTTAGTATTAGTATTAGTATTAGTATAGTATAGTATTAGTATTAGTATTAGTATTAGTATTAGTATTAGTATTAGTATTAGTATTAGTATTAGTATTAAGTATTAGATAGTATTAAGTATTAGTATTAGTATTAGTATTAGTATTAGTATTAGTATTATTTAGTATTATATTAGTATTAGTATTGTATTAGTATTAGTATTAGTATTAGTATTAGTATTAGTATTAGTATTTTTAGTTTAGTATTAGTATTAGTATTAGTATTAGTATTAGTATTAAGTATTAGTATTAGTATTAGTATTAGTATTAGTATTAGTATTAGTATTAGTATTAGTATTAGTATTAGTAATTAGTATTAGTATATATAGTAATTAGTATTAGTATTAGTATTAGTATTAGTATTAGTATTAGTATATATTGTATTAGTATTTAGTAATTAGTATTAGTATTTAGTATTAGTATTAGTATTATTTATTAGTATTAGTATTAGTATTAGTATTAGTATTAGTATTATATTAGTATTAGTATTAGTATTAGTATTAGTATTAGTATTAGTATTAGTATTAGTATTAGTATTAGTATTAGTATTAGTATTAGTATTAGTTATTAGTATTAGTATTAGTATTAGTATTAGTATTAGTATTAGTATTAGTATTTAGTATTAGTATTAGTATTAGTATTAGTATTAGTATTAGTATTAGTATTAGTATTAGTATTAGTATTAGTATTAGTTATTAGTATTAGTATTAGTATTAGTATTAGTATTAGTATTAGTATTAGTATTAGTATTAGTATTAGTATTAGTATTAGTATTAGTATTAGTATTAGTATTATTAGTATTAGTATTAGTATTAGTATTAGTATTAGTATTAGTATTAGTATTAGTATTAGTATTAGTATTAGTATTAGTATTAGTATTAGTATTAGTATTAGTATTAGTATTAGTATTAGTATTAGTATTAGTATTAGTATTAGTATTAGTATTAGTATTAGTATTAGTATTAGTATTAGTATTAGTATTAGTATTAGTATTAGTATTAGTATTAGTAATTAGTATTAGTATTAGTATTTAGTATAGTATTAGTATTAGTATTAGTATTAGTATTAGTATTAGTATTAGTATTAGTATTAGTATTAGTATTAGTATTAGTATTAGTATTAGTATTTAGTATTAGTATTAGTATTAGTATTAGTATTATATTAGTATTAGTATTAGTTAGTATTAGTATTATTAGTATTAGTATTAGTATTAGTATTAGTAATTAGTATTAGTATTGAAGTATTAGTATTAGTATTAGTATTAGTATTAGTATTAGTATTAGTTTATATTAGTATTAGTATTTATTAGTATTAGTATTTATTAGTATTAGTATTAGTATTAGTATTAGTATTAGTATTAGTATTAGTATTAGTATTAGTATTAAGTATTAGTATTAGTATTAGTATTAGTATTAGTATTAGTATTAGTATTTAGTATTAGTATTAGTATTAGTATTAGTATTAGTATTAGTATTAGTATTAGTATTAGTATTAGTATTAGTATTAGTATTAGTATTAGTATTAGTATATATTAGTATTAGTATTAGTATTAGTATATTAGTATTAGTATTAGTATTAGTATTATTTAGTATTAGTATTAGTATTAGTATTAGTATTAGTATTAGTATTAGTATTAGTTATTAGTATTAGTATAGTTAGTATTAGTATTAAGTATTAGTATTAGTATTAGTATTAGTATTAGTATAGTATTAGTATTAGTATATATAGTATTAGTATTAGTATTTAGTATTAGTATTAGTATTAGTATTAGTATTAGTATTAGTATTAGTATTAGTATTAGTAATATTAGTATTAGTATTAGTATTAGTATTAGTATTTATTAGTATTAGTATTAGTATTAGTATTAGTATTAGTGTATTTATTGTATTAGTATTAGTATTGTATTAGTTATTAGTATTAGTATTATTTTTTTTTAGTATTAGTATTAGTATTAGTATTAGTATTTATAGTATTTTTAGTATTAGTATTTAGTATTAGTATTAGTATTTTTTTTAGTATTAGTATTAGTATTAGTATTTTAAGTAAATTAGTATTAGTATTAGTATTAGAATTAGGTATTAGTATTTTAGTATTAGTATTAGTATTAGTTTTATTAGTATTAGTATTAGTATTAGTATTAGTTATTTAGTTTAGTATTAGTATTAGTATTAGTATTAGTATTAGTATTAGTATTAGTATTAGTATTAGTATTAGTAATTAGTATTAGTAATTAGTATTAGTATTAGTATTAGTAAGTATAGTATTAGTATTAGTATTAGTATTAGTATTATATTAGTATTAGTATTAAGTAATTAGTATTAGTATTAGTAAGTTTAGTATTAGTATTAGTATTAGTATTAGTATTAGTATTAGTATTAGTATTAGTATTAGTATTAGTATTTAGTATTAGTATTAGTATTAGTATTAGTATTAAGTATTAGTATTAGTAATTAGTATTAGTATTAGTATTAGTATTAGTATTAGTAATTAGTAATTAGTATAGTATAGTATTAGTATTAGTATTAGTATTAGTATTAGTATTAGTATTAGTATTAGTATTAGTATTAGTATTAGTATTAGTATTAGTATTAGTATTAGTATTAGTTATTAGTATTAGTATTAGTATTAGTATTAGTATTAGTATTAGTATAGTATTAGTATTAGTATTAGTATTAGTATTAGTATTAGTATTAGTATTAGTATTAGTATTAGTATTAGTATTAGTATTAGTATTAGTATTAGTATTAGTATTAGTATTAGTATTAGTATTAGTATTAGTATTAGTATTAGGTATTAGTATTAGTATTAGTATTAGTATTAGTATATTAGTATTAGTATTAGTATTAGTATTAGTATTGTATTAGTAATTAGTATTAGTATTAGTATTAGTATTAGTATTAGTATTAGTATTAGTATTAGTATTAGTATTAGTATTAGTATTAGTATTAGTATTAGTATTAGTATTAGTATTAGTATTAGTATTAGTATTAGTATTAGTATTAGTATTAGTATTAGTATTAGTATTAGTATTATAGTATTAGTAATTAGTATTAGTAATAGTAATAGTAATAGTAATAGTAATAGTAATAGTAATAGTAATAGTAATAGTAATAGTAATAGTAATAGTAATAGTAATAGTAATAGTAATAGTAATAGTAATAGTAATAGTAATAGTAATAGTAATAGTAATAGTAATAGTAATAGTAATAGTAATAGTAATAGTAATAGTAATAGTAATAGTAATAGTAATAGTAATAGTAATAGTATTAGTATTAGTATTAGATTAGTATTAGTATAGTATAGTATTAGTATTAGTATTAGTAATTAGTTTAGTATAGTATTAGTATTAGTATTAGTATTAGTATTAGTATTAGTAATAGTATTAGTTATTAGTATTAGTATTAGTATAGTATTAGTATTAGTATTAAGTATTAGGTATTAGTATTAGTATTAGTATTAGTATTAGTATTAGTATTAGTATTAGTAGTATTAGTATTATTAGTATTAGTATTAGTATTAGTATTAGTATTAGTATTAGTATTAGTATTAGTATTTAGTATTAGTATTAGTATTAGTATTAGTATTTATTAGTATTAGTATTAGTATTAGTATTAGTATTAGTAGTTAGTATTAGTATTAGTATTTAGTAGTATTAGTTTAGTATTAGTATTAGTATTAGTATTAGTATTAGTATTAGTATTAGTATTAGTATTAGTATTAGTATTAGTATTAGTATTAGTATTAGTATTAGTATTAGTATTAGTATTAGTATTAGTATTTAGTATTAGTATTAGTATTAGTATTAGTATTAGTATTAGTATTAGTTAGTATTAGTATTAGTATTAGTATTAGTATTAGTATTAGTATTAGTATTAGTATTAGTATTAGTATTAGTAATTAGTATTAGGTATTAGTATTAGTATTAGTATTAGTATTAGTATTAGTATTAGTATTAGTATTAGTATTAGTATTAGTATTAGTATTAGTATTATAGTATTAGTATTAGTATTCAGTATTAGTATTAGTATTAGTATAGTATTAGTATTAGTATTAGTATTAGTATTAGTATTAGTATTAGTATTATTAGTATTAGTATATAGTATTAGTATTAGTATTAGTATTAGTATTAGTATTAGTATTAGTATTAGTATTAGTATTAGTATTAGTATTAGTATTAGTATTAGTATTAGTATTAGTATTAGTATTAGTATTAGTATTAGTATTAGTATTAGTATTAGTATTAGTATTAGTATTAGTATTAGTATTAGTATTAGTATTAGTATTAGTATTAGTATTAGTATAGTTAGTATTAGTATTAGTATTAGTATTAGTATTAGTATTAGTATTAGTATTAGTATTA
>NC_046668.1:1364479-1414575 GCF_004382145.1 Drosophila mauritiana
CAAATTTCATGTTGCTAGTTAAGTACCGCTAATTAATATTAAATATTTTTTGATTTTGATTGTCTATAATCAAAACAACATATTACTTATAGAACTTATAGGTATATATTTACATAGAACTTATTTTAAAAATATAACGAATTATTTAGATATAAACCTCTTATTCTTTGGTGCTTGATTTATGACATCCTTTTCGCTGATTGTATATTCGGATAGCTCCTAATATTACATCGTAGGTCATCTAGCGTATTGGCTTCCAGAGGGATCTTATAATTGAAACTAAACCATTATAACTTTCACAGTAGCATATTTTGTTATGTATATCTATTAGCAATTGTTATAAATTTCATGTTGTAGTTAATAACCGCTAATTAATAGTAAATATTTTTTGATTTTGATTGTCGATTTTCAAAACAACATAAGAACTTATTTTAGAAATATAACGATTTATTTAGATACGAACCTCTTATTCTTTGGTCCTTGATTTACGACATCATTTGTTTTGATTTTACATCAGCGCAGCTCCTGAAACTACATCGCAGGTCATCTAGCTTATTGGCTCCCAGAGGATACAGGAACAGAACAAAACCATTACAAGTTTAGTTTTATTACTAAACAGCATACGTTTTAATTAGCATTAACGATGACGTGGCCAAGACTAGAACTGACTTAATTTCAAAAAACATTGTATATAAAATTATCAAATATTATAAATTAAAAATATACTAGAAAGATTAAGTTTACTTAAAAATATTCTAAAAATATTCGGTAAATATATGTAAAAAATATTAAGTTGACAAACACTAGAAATATATACTAAAAACAAAATCTATATTTGCACTGTGCCGTGTAGCTTACGTGCCACTAATGAGAATCTAGGCGAAGAGCGCAAAAATTTTTATTTGCAACATTTTCCATTTGCTTAGTTTAATTTAAATTAGTAATATTTAAAAAATATTCTAAAAATATTCGGTATATACTTACGTAGTTATTAATTTATTAGTCGAATAAATGATCCGTCAATAACAACGACAAAGATCAACGCTGAAAACTTTAAATTGAAACACGAACAAATTTCGGTTATTCGGTTATTTCGGTCTTTATTCCAAGAATTTAAGCTTAAGACTACTGTACAGAGATTTTATCGGCTCGAAGTGAGTCGCGAGAAACGGGAATGTCTATTCAGTGTATTTGTGGGTGTGGGGTTTGATTTTTCTATATGTGTACAAAAGAATGATATGTAAGCAAGAATGTGAATTGGTTTCATGTGTTTGTGCATGTGCAAGATTTATGTACAGTGCTTGTAAGCGTAATATGTGAAGCATATTATGCTACTTCCCTCCCCTTAAAAGGAAGCTTATGCTTGCAATGGGCTTGACGCATATAATCTTGGTAATGCAGTTGGGTTTGTATCTTGTGTTTCTATAGTTGTTTTTGTTATTTTTAGTTTTAAATAGATACAAACTATACAAAACGTGAGGCTAATGAGTGATACGATAATAAAGCCTGTAATATTATTATTTGATATTAGTTTTACAATGTCCTTATGTTCTATTGGTTTTATTTTTATTAATTCGATGGGTGTGTACAATAGTGTTAGATTTAATTCGGGACTCAGCTGATTTTCGCTTAACGTTATTTTTCCTATTTTGATTTTACATTGTTTTATTGTTATTATTTTGTTGCCGTTAATTATTAAATTTTCATTTATTTCTTGGCAATCTCGTTCTATAATATATTCCAAGTAAGGATATTGTTTCGCTCTACATATTTAATTATCTAGTTAACTGTTGTAGGAATGAAATTGCATATTGGTTGAGTGTTTCAAATAAATATTTAAATTCTGTCTATTTGTCTGGTGTAAAGTTATTCCGCCAAGTTCTCTTCGCATTTTATTGTAGGTCAATTTGAGGAATGTTAGTGTAGTTAGTTATTTTATTGTTGAAATAGTGAGTTAGGTTATCTATATCGAAAAGGTTTACGCGAAGACAATGATGTTCATATTCTGAAGGGATTTGAATTGTTTTATCGGAAAATAATCCATGGTTAGTATTAATGTTATTTATTTGAAAACGTAAGGAGGAATATTATGATGAACCATGGGCCTGTGGAATGTAAAGTTTATTAATTTTTTTCTGTTTTTTAAATTGGGTCTTGTAGTAATGTGTTTTTCTATTTCTATTGGTGATTTTGTAATGGTCTTCGTCAGTTTGTTCGACGTTCCTTGTTAATTTAAAGGGGTTTTCTAATTTCCCTTTTTGCAACGGTTCCTTTTTCTATCTAGTGTCGACGTTGTATTTTATTCGGTCTTTGTTTATTTCGTTGATTTTAATTTCTTTGTTGTGTTGTGTATCTAAAATTGGTTGTCCAGCATAAATAAATATGTGGGCAGGAGTTTGTCCAGTAGTATCGTGTTTGGTTTTGTGGTTGTAAATGTAAAGGATCGTTTCTATTTTACTGAGGTTGGCTTCATTGTCATGGGAATTTTTTATAATACTATAATAATGTGAAGCCTTTCTATAGTATATCTACAACACCTGTTTTTGTAGTGTTAAGTTGTAATTCCACATTTTCAGTTTCGAGCCAACGTTTGAGGGCTAAGCTAGAAAATGCGCCATCTCTGTCTGCCTTTAGGGTTTTAGGTTTTCCCAACTGATTGAATATGCGCATTAGAGCATTTTTACATTCTATCCAATCTTTTGTTTTTATCTGCTCGAGGGTGGCAAATTTAGAATAGATGTCGATACAGCTCAAATAGTGATTTCCTTCAGAGGAGTAGATATCTATTACAAATTTATCGCGGCAATGTTCGGGTTTAGGGGTGACCTTCATTGGCATTTTTGTATTTCGGTGTTCTGTTTTTGCTAAGTTACAAACTTGACATTCGTTAATTATATTTTGAATGAGGAGTTGGCTTTTTGGGAAGTAGTATGTTTCGCTGAAAAGTTTTACAGTTTTCTGTATTCCGGGGTGTAAGAGTTTTTCATGTGTGTTTAGAATTAGTTCTTTAAAATTTGCGTACGTGGGAATGTTTTTTAGTAAGATGAGGCTTCGGAAAATTTTTGTATGTCTTGGATTCATTGTCTCCTTATATGCTTTTTGAATTACTTCAAAATCTGCATCGCTTTCGATGTAAAGAGCGCTGGGTTTTGAACAGAAATAATCGAGTAGATATCGTTTGGCTATTTCGGGGGTCATTTCTTTATAAGAAAGGTGTATAATTTGTTTTTTGAAGTAAGATTCTATTTCTGTACTATTGGGACCTTTAGTAAAGATGATTTGCCTTTTATATTGATTAATAGCTTTTTCTGATAGTCCGATCAAATTGTTACTGTCCTCTTCGGCACTATGTTGTGTAGATTCACCAAAAAATGTTTGTTCTATCTTTATTCTAGAAAGTGCGTCTGCTACATAATTTTCTTTTCCTTTTATATATTTTATGTCGAAGTCATATTCCGAAAGTCTAATTTTCCATCTTGTTAATTTTGAATTAGGTTCTTTTAGTTTGTATAGCCAGCACAAGGGTTGATGGTCGGAAGCTACTTCGAAATGTCGTCCTAAGAGATAGTGTCGGAAGGTTTTAGTGGCCCAAACTATTGCTAATAATTCTTTTTCTATGGCGCTGTAATTGACTTCGTGTTCATTTAATGTTCTGCTGATGTAGCTAACAGGGTCCGTCTTGTGATAGAACAGCTCCTAAAGCTACATTGCTGGCATCTGTTGTTAATGTAAATTTCCTCTCGAAATTCGGTATTTTTAGGATCGGGTCTTCAGAGATTAATAATTTTAACTTTTGGAATGCTTCTAAGTATTCTGAACTGTTTATATCTATTGTTGCTCCTTTCTTTAGGCACTTGGTCAGTGGTTTGGTAATGTCAGAAAAGTTAGGTATAAATTTCCTATAATACCCTGTGAGTCCTAGGAAGGCTTTAATTTCTTTAGTTTTTCTTGGTAATGGATACTTGACTATAGCTTTTATTTTATCCGGGTTTGGTTTAATCCCGTCTTTAGTGATAACATGTCCTAAGAAAGCTGTCTCTTGTTTTAAGAATTCACATTTGTTTAGTTGTATTTTTAAATTTGCCTGTGATAATTTTTCGAGAACAGCCTGTAAGGCTTGAAGGTGTTCTTCTAATGATGTGGAGAAAACTATGATGTCGTCTAGGTATACTAGGCAACATTTATTTAAAAGCGGACGGAGTAAATTATTCATACATCGTTGAAATGTAGCGGGGGCATTTTTAAGCCCAAATGGCATTCGCGTGTACTCGTAGTGTCCATATTTTGTAGAGAAGGCAGTTTTGGCTATTGACTCTGAGTCCATTTCTATTTGATGGAAGCCCTTTGCAAGATCTATTGTTGTGAAATAATTTGACCTCCCTAGTTTTCCTAATATTTCATCTATGTTTGGTATGGGGTATCTGTCGTTTATTGTTATTTCGTTCAATTTCCTATAGTCTATTACGATACGAAGCTTCTGCTGTCCAGAAGCATCTAGCTTTTTAGGTACGACCCAAATGGGGCTACAGTACGGTGAATTACTTTCTCGGATAATACCCTGTTCTAGCATGTCTTGGATCTGTTTTTCTACCTCCTTTTCATATGTCTGTTGGAAACTATAAACTTTAGAGTAGACGGGGATATTGTGTGTGGTGTTGATAACATGTTTTTCTTGGTTTGTGAACGTGAGCGTGTCACCTTCGTGAAATTGAATGTCTTGGTATTTTATCAGTAGGTTAATTAATTTTTGTTTTTCTTCTACGTCAAGGTGTTCTAGTCGGAACAAGTTTTCCTGAAGTGTGGAGGTTTCTAAATAGGTGGGGTCTTGTGGAAATGAAGGGTCCATTTGGATATGATTCCGTTCTGTAATGTTATTACTGTCTTTTATCTTATATATTTTGTTAAATAGGGTAGGATGGATAAAGAAGTCTTGGGCAACAGGGAAGTAGTTATTAGGTGGTATATTCGTAAGTGTGTTAATAATTAATGGGCCATTACTAGTGTGGATTAGCTGATTGGTTTCTTGTATTGGCGTTTGAAAAATATTTCGCGTGAGCATATTTATCGTAGATCCTGTATCGATTAGACATTTCAATTCAGTATTATTATGTTTTATCATTATATATTGGTTTGACCCGGGGCTACTAACCGAAAATTTTCTGCTTGTTCAAGGTCAACTGGTTCGTTGTCATTTGTTGTTGGTATTTCCTCTTCTGTTATCTCTGAATTGTCGTAGTTCTGTTCAGGGGGAAACTGAATTGATTCTTGAGTATAATTCAATTGGTAGGGATAAGGCTGAGGGTGAAAATATTCTGGATAGCAGGGATAATAGTAGTTATAATTATAAGGATTTTCGGGTTGATTAGACGTTACTTCCTGGTATCTTAGCTCTCCTGTGCTCATCTTAGACTGTCCACTGTCTGATGGTCTCGGTCTTTTTATTGGGTTATTAGTTTGTACGTTTCTGTTTTGAGGATATGTTGTGGGCATGTTAGTGTGGCTAGGTCCAAATCGGTTTTGGTCAAAAATATTTTGTCTGTTAAAAGCTGGGATTGGTCTGGGTACTTGTGACATGGGTATGTTAGATTGTGGGTAAATGGGTCTATTTTGATATTGAGGAACCGTGTTTGGGATAAACCTGGGCATATGAGAATGTGGTTGGTGATAGGGTTGATAGACGTTATTATAGAATGGTTGTAAGGGTACAAAAGGTCTAATTTGGTTATTCATTTGCCTATTTTGGGGGTTGGTTGTTATTCGGTTTGGAATTGAAGTTGGCTTCATATTATCTTTACTTGAGGTTGGTGCCTCATAAAGACCTTTTTCTTGTAATATATTTATTAGCGATCTTAGGTTTGGAATATTACAGTTAACTATTCTGAGATAAATGTGGCTTGGAAGTTTTTGAATTAGATTTTCGATGCTGGTTTGTATTAATCTAGTATAGAGAATGGTTTCGTTAGTATTATTTTCCAGTTCTAATTTACTTATCTTAGTATCTGTCGTTTTCTTCGAGGAAATGTCGAATGTTACCTCGATATTGTATGTTCCTGAATTCTTCCAGAAGTTGGTGGTTCGGTGCTTGGGGCTTGTAGTTAAGTATAAGCTGAGTCCTGAGTTCGCTCCAGCTGCTGAGGTTGGTTGTTCCGTTCGATGTGTCCAAAGATTATTAGCTTTTGTCTTCTGTGGTCTGATACAGAGCCAAGATGAAGTCGACGCGACTGATGAAAGTGTACAAAGTGTTGGGATCTCCGTTGAAAACCTCTATTGCGTGTATTTGTCTTTCTACTTGAATCATGTTTGATTCAGACAATTCTATTTGTGCTGGTGCTGCTACGGCCATCGTGGTTTGTTGGTTTGAATTTTTTTTGTTAGTGTCTTTATTTAGGTTTGTGATTTGGATGGGATTTGTGTTCTAATTAATGGTTTGTGTCTTTGCTTATTTCTTTTCGTATTCAGAGTAGGCACATAAAAGCACGGTGCTATCAAAAAGAATGAGCCGATAAAACAAGAGGCTCGCTTACAGTTAGTTCTGAAAACAGAAATTGCTCACAAGCAACGTTGGACGCGAAAGGGTTAATTTCCACTTATTTTCACTGTTATTATTATTGTTCGCTTATTTGTGGTTAAGTTTATTTGGTTTTCACTTAGTTTAACTGGTAATATTGTAGTTCACTTAGTTGTAGTTACGTTTTATTTAAGTTTTACTTAGTTTAACGGTTATTATTTTAGTTCACTTAATTGTAGTTACGTTTATTTAGTTTTCACTTAGTTTAACGGTTATTATTGTAGTTCACTTAGTTGTAGTTACGTTTATTTAGTTTTTACTTAGTTTAACGGTTATTATTGTAGTTCACTTAATTGTAGTTACGTTTATTTAATTTTCACTTAGTTTAACGTTTATTATTGTAGTTCACTTAGTTGTAGTTACGTTTATTTAGTGTTGCGCACTTAGCTATTTCACATTGTTTTGAGTAACCTTTTGTGGATTTACTACTCAGTGAATTCAAAGGCGTCTTCTTAAAATTTGATATAATTTTAAGTTTGTTTTTTTTTTCAATTTCACTATCACTCTGTGGTTTCGGATATGTTTTTGGTTCTGAACTGACTGTACCGATTTACCGACGCGAGCTTTTGAAGTTGTAGTTGTAGTTGTAGTTCTTTAGCGGATGATACACAGAGAATTGAATATGTTTAATATCGCATCAATTAGTATCATCCTACCGACTGCGCCACTTACGTAGTTATTAATTTATTAGTCGAATAAATGATCCGTCAATAACAACGACAAAGATCAACGCTGAAAACTTTAAATTGAAACAGGAACAAATTTCGGTTATTCGGTTATTTCGGTCTTTATTCCAAGAATGTCAGCTTAAGACTACTGTACAGAGATTTTATCGGCTCGAAGTGAGTCGCGAGAAACGGGAATGTCTATTCAGTGTATTTGTGGGTGTGGGGTTTGATTTTTCTATATGTGTACAAAAGAATGATATATAAGCAAGAATGTGAATTGGTTTCATGTGTTTGTGCATGTGCAAGATTGTATGTACAATGCTTGTAAGCGTAATATGTGAAGCATATTATGCTACTATATATATGTTAAAAATACTAAGTTGACGAACACTAGATATATACTAAAACTATATTTGCACTGTGCCATGTAGCTTACGTGCCACTAATGAGAATCGAGGAGGAGGGCGCAAAATTTTTATTTGCAAAATTTTTCATTTGCTTAGTTTAATTTAAATTAGTAATATTTAAAAAATATTCTAAAAATATTTGGTATATATATGTTAAAAATACTAAGTTGACAAACACTAGAAATATACTAAAAATACTAAAACTATATTTGCACTGTGCCGTGTAGCTTACGTGCCACTAATGAGAATCGAGGAGGAGGGCGCAAAATTTTTATTTGCAAAATTTTCCATTTGCTTAGTTTAATTTAAATTAGTAATATTTAAAAAATATTCGGTATATATATGTTAAAAATACTAAGTTGACAAACACTATATATACCAATATATATATACCATAAACAAAAACTATATTTGCACTGTGCCGTGTAGCTTACGTGCCACTAATGAGAATCGAGGAGGAGGGCGCAAAAAAAATATTCTAAAAATATTCGGTAAATATATGTTAAAAATATTAAGTTGACAAACACTAGAAATATATACTAGAAACAAAAACTATATTTGCACTGTGCTGTGTAGCTTACGTGCCACTAATGAGAATAGAGGAGGAGGGCGCAGTTTTATTTGTAAACACAATGGGCATAAGTTTTAATTAGCATTAACGATGACGTGGCCAAGAATGGAACTGACTTAATATCAAATGGACCACGTCATCAATTCATGAATACCGTCTCTGGGACGTAGATTTCCTATGAATTGGAATTTTAGTTAAAAAATTCGATATTGTCATATTTTTATGAAGTAAATTTTGTGTTCACCTTAGCATATTTAGTCATGTATATCTATTAGCAATTATTTTAAATTTCATGTTGCTAGTTAATTACCGCTAATTAATATGAAATATTTTTGATTTTGATTGTCGATTATCAAAACAATATAAGAACTTATTTTAAAAATATAACGAATTATTTAGATACGAACCTTTTATTCCTTGGTCCTTGATTACCGACATCATTTGTGCTAATTTTACATCCGCGCAGCTCCTGAAACTACATCGCAGGTCATCTAGCTTATTGGCTCCCAGAGGGTACATGTAATTAAAACAAAACCATTACAAGTTTAGTTTTATTTGTAAACAGAATGGGCATAAGTTTTAATTTGCATTAACGATGACGTGGCCAAGTATAGAACTGACTTAATATCAAATGGACCACGTCATCAATTCATGAATACCGTCTCTGGGACGTAGATTTCCTACGAATTGGAATTTTATATTAAATTCGATATTATCAATAATTTTATGAAGTAAATTTTGTGTTCAACTCAGCATCATTAGTCATGTATTAGCATGTGTTTCAAATTTCATGTTGCTAGTTAAGTACCGCTTATTAATATTAAATATTTTTTGATTTTGATTGTCTATAATCAAAACAACATAAGAACTTATTTTAAAAATATAACGAATTATTTAGATACGAACCTCTTATTCTTTGGTCCTTGATTTTCGACATCCTTTGTTCTAATTTTACATCCGCGCAGCTCCTGAAACTACATCGCATGTCATCTAGCTTATTGGCTCCCAGAGGGTGCATGTAATTAAAACAAAACCATTACAAGTTTAGTTTTATTTGTAAACAGAATGGGCATAAGTTTTAATTTGCATTAACGATGACGTGGCCAAGTATAGAACTGACTTAATATCAAATGGACCACGTCATCAATATATGAATACCGTCTCTGGGACGTAGATTTCCTACGAATTGGAATTTTATATTAAATTCGATATTGTCAATAATTTTATGAAGTAAATTTTGTGTTCACCTCAGCATCATTAGTCATGTATTAGCAAGTGTTTCAAATTTCATGTTGCTAGTTAAGTACCGCTAATTAAAAATAAATATTTTTTGATTTTGATTGTCTATAATCAAAACAACATAAGAACTTATTTTAAAAATATAACGAATTATTTAGATACGAACCTCTTATTCTTTGGTCCTTGATTTACGACATCCTTTGTTCTAATTTTACATCCGCGCAGCTCCTAAAACTACATCGTATGTCATCTAGCTTATTGGCTCCCAGAGGGTACATGTAATTAAAACAAAACCATTACAAGTTTAGTTTTATTTGTAAACAGAATGGGCATAAGTTTTAATTAGCATTAACGATGACGTGGCCAAGAATAGAACTGACTTAATATCAAATGGACCACGTCATCAATATATGAATACCGTCTCTGCGACGTAGATTTCCTACGAATTGGAATTTTATATTAAATTCGATATTGTCAATAATTTTATGAAGTAAATTTGTTTGTGTTCACCTCAGCATCATTAGTCATGTATTAGTGTTTCAAATTTCATGTTGCTAGTTAAGTACCGCTAATTAATATTAAATATTTTTTGATTTTGATTGTCTATAATCAAAACAACATAAGAACTTATTTTAAAAATATAACGAATTATTTAGATACGAACCTCTTATTCTTTGGTCCTTGATTTACGACATCCTTTGTTCTAATTTTACATCCGCGCAGCTCCTAAAACTACATCGTATGTCATCTAGCTTATTGGCTCCCAGAGGGTACATGTAATTAAAACAAAACCATTACAAGTTTAGTGTTATTTGTAAACACAATGGGCATAAGTTTTAATTAGCATTAACGATGACGTGGCCAAGAATGGAACTGACTTAATATCAAATGGACCACGTCATCAATTCATGAATACCGTCTCTGGGACCTAGATTTCCTATGAATTGGAATTTTAGTTAAAAATTCGATATTGTCAATATTTTTATGAAGTAAATTTTGTGTTCACCTTAGCATATTTAGTCATGTATATCTATTAGCAATTATTAAATTTCATGTTGCTAGTTAATTACCGCTAATTAATATGAAATATTTTTGATTTTGATTGTCGATTATCAAAACAATATAAGAACTTATTTTAAAAATATAACGAATTATTTAGATACGAACCTTTTATTCCTTGGTCCTTGATTACCGACATCATTTGTGCTAATTTTACATCCAAGCAGCTCCTGAAACTATATCGCATGTCATCTAGCTTATTGGCTCCCAGAGGGTACATGTAATTAAAACAAAACCATTACAAGTTTAGTGTTAATTGTAAACATACAATGGGCATAAGTTTTAATTAGCATTAACGATGACGTGGCCAAGAATGGAACTGACTTAATATCAAATGGACCACGTCATCAATTCATGAATACCGTCTCTGGGACGTAGATTTCCTATGAATTGGAATTGTAGTTAAAAAATTCGATATTGTCAATATTTTTATGAAGTAAATTTTGTGTTCACCTTAGCATATTTAGTCATGAATATCTATTAGCAATTGTTATAAATTTCATGTTGCAGTTAATAACCGCTAATTAATATTAAATATTTTTTGATTTTGATTGTCGATTTTCAAAATAATATAAGAACTTATTTTAAAAATATAACGAATTATTTAGATACGAACCTTTTATTCCTTGGTCCTTGATTACCGACATCATTTGTGCTAATTTTACATCCAAGCAGCTCCTGAAACTATATCGCAGGTCATCTAGCTTATTGGCTCCCAGAGGGTACATGTAATTAAAACAAAACCATTACAAGTCTATAATCAAAACAACATAAGAACTTATTTTAAAAATATAACGAATTATTTAGATACGAACCTTTTATTCCTTGGTCCTTGATTACCGACATCATTTGTGCTAATTTTACATCCAAGCAGCTCCTGAAACTATATCGCATGTCATCTAGCTTATTGGCTCCCAGAGGGTACATGTAATTAAAACAAAACCATTACAAGTTTAGTGTTATTTGTAAACACAATGGGCATAAGTTTTAATTAGCATTAACGAAGACGTGGCCAAGAATGGAACTGACTTAATATCAAATGGACCACGTCATCAATTCATGAATACCGTCTCTGGGACGTAGATTTCCTATGAATTGGAATTTTAGTTAAAAAATTCGATATTGTCAATATTTTTATGAAGAAAATTTTGTGTTCACCTTAGCATATTTAGTCACGTATATCTATTAGCAATTATTTAAATTTCATGGTGCTAGTTAATTACCGCTAATTAATATGAAATATTTTTGATTTTGATTGTCGATTATCAAAACAATATAAGAACTTATTTTAAAAATATAACGAATTATTTAGATACGAACCTTTTAATCCTTGGTCCTTGATTACCGACATCATTTGTGCTAATTTTACATCCAAGCAGCTCCTGAAACTATATCGCAGGTCATCTAGCTTATTGGCTCCCAGAGGGTACATGTAATTGAAACAAAACCATTACAAGTTTAGTGTTAATTGTAAACACAATGGGCATAAGTTTTAATTAGCATTAACGATGACGTGGCCAAGAATGGAACTGACTTAATATCAAATGGACCACGTCATCAATTCATGAATACCGTCTCTGGGACGTAGATTTCCTACGAATGGGAATTTTATATCAAATACGATATTGTCAATATTTTTATGAAGTAAATTTTGTGTACACCTTAGCATATATAGTCATGTATATCTATTAGCAATTGTTTTAAAATTAATGTTGCTAGTTAATTACCGCTAATTAATATTAAATATTTTTTGATTTTGATTGTCTATAATCAAAACAACATAAGAACTTATTTTAAAACTATAACGAATTATTTAGATACGAACCTCTTATTCTTTGGTCCTTGATTTACGACATCCTTTGTTCTAATTTTACATCCGCGCAGCTCCTTAAACTACCCGCAGGTCATCTAGCTTATTGGCTCCCAGAGGGTACATGTAATTAAAACAAAACCATTACAAGTTTAGTGTTAATTGTAAACACACAATGGGCATAAGTTTTAATTAGCATTAACGATGACGTGGCCAAGAATGGAACTGACTTAATATCAAATGGACCACGTCATCAATTCATGAATACCGTCTCTGGGACCTAGATTTCCTATAAATTGGAATTTTAGTTAAAAAATTCGATATTGTCAATATTTTTATGAAGTAAATTTTGTGTTCACCTTAGCATATTTAGTCATGTATATCTATTAGCAATTGTTATAAATTTCATGTTGTAGTTAATAACCGCTAATTAATATTAAATATTTTTTGATTTTGATTGTCGATTTTCAAAATAATATAAGAACTTATTTTAAAAATATAACGAATTATTTAGATACGAACCTTTTATTCCTTGGTCCTAGATTACCGACATCATTTGTGCTAATTTTACATCCAAGCAGCTCCTGAAACTATATCGCAGGTCATCTAGCTTATTGGCTCCCAGAGGGTACATGTAATTAAAACAAAACCATTACAAATCTATAATCAAAACAACATAAGAACTTATTTTAAAATATAACGAATTATTTAGATACGAACCTCTTATTCTTTGGTCCTTGATTTACGACATCCTTTGTTCTAATTTTACATCCGCGCAGCTCCTGAAACTACATCGCAGGTCATCTAGCTTATTGGCTCCCAGAGGGTACATGTAATTAAAACAAAACCATTACAAGTTTAGTGTTATTTGTAAACACAATGGGCATAAGTTTTAATTAGCATTAACGAAGACGTGGCCAAGAATGGAACTGACTTAATATCAAATGGACCACGTCATCAATTCATGAATACCGTCTCTGGGACGTAGATTTCCTATGAATTGGAATTTTAGTTAAAAAATTCGATATTGTCAATAATTTTATGAAGTAAATTTTGTGTTCACCTTAGCATATTTAGTCATGTATATCTATTAGCAATTATTTAAATTTCATGTTGCTAGTTAATTACCGCTAATTAATATGAAATATTTTTGATTTTGATTGTCGATTATCAAAACAATATAAGAACTTATTTTAAAAATATAACGAATTATTTAGATACGAACCTTTTAATCCTTGGTCCTTGATTACCGACATCATTTGTGCTAATTTTACATCCAAGCAGCTCCTGAAACTATATCGCAGGTCATCTAGCTTATTGGCTCCCAGAGGGTACATGTAATTGAAACAAAACTTTTACAAGTTTAGTGTTAATTGTAAACACAATGGGCATAAGTTTTAATTAGCATTAACGATGACGTGGCCAAGAATGGAACTGACTTAATATCAAATGGACCACGTCATCAATTCATGAATACCGTCTCTGGGGCGTAGATTTCCTACGAATGGGAATTTTATATCAAATACGATATTGTCAATATTTTTATGAAGTAAATTTTGTGTACACCTTAGCATATATAGTCATGTATATCTATTAGCAATTGTTTTAAAATTCATGTTGCTAGTTAATTACCGCTAATTAATATTAAATATTTTTTGATTTTGATTGTCTATAATCAAAACAACATAAGAACTTATTTTAAAAATATAACGAATTATTTAGATACGAACCTCTTATTCTTTGGTCCTTGATTTACGACATCCTTTGTTCTAATTTTACATCCGCGCAGCTCCTTAAACTACACCGCAGGTCATCTAGCTTATAGGCTCCCAGAGGGTACATGAAATTAAAACAAAACCATTACAAGTTTAGTGTTATTTGTAAACACAATGGGCATAAGTTTTAAATAGCATTAACGATGACTTGGCCAAGAATGGAACTGTCTTAATATCAAATGGACCACGTCATCAATATATGAATACCATCTCTGGTACGTAGATTTCCTATGAATTGGAATTTTATTTAAAAAATTCGGTATTGTCAATATTTTTATGAAGTAAATTTTGTGTTCACCTTAGCATATTTAGTCATGTATATCTTAGCACTTGTTTTCAATTTCTCGTTGCTAGTTAATTACCGCTAATTAATATGAAATATTTTTGATTTTGATTGTCGATTATCAAAACAATATAAGAACTTATTTTAAAAATATATCGAATTATTTAGATACAAACCTCTTATTCTATGGTCCTTGATTTACGACATCCTTTGTTCTAATTTTACATCCGCGCAGCTCCTGAAACTACATCGCAGGTCATCTAGCTTATTGGCTCCCAGAGGTTACATGTAATTAAAACAAAACCATTACAAGTTTAGTTTTATTTGTAAACAGAATGGGCATAAGTTTTAATTAGCATTAACGATGACGTGGCCAAGTATAGAACTGACTTAATATCAAATGGACCACGTCAGCAATATATGAATACCGTCTCTGGGACGTAGATTTCCTACGAATTGGAATTTTATATTAAATTCGGTATTGTGAATAATTTTATGTAGTAAATTTTGTGTTCACCTCAGCATCATTAGTCATGTATTAGCAAGTGTTTCAAATTTCATGTTGCTAGTTAAGTACCGCTAATTAATATTAAATATTTTTTGATTTTGATTGTCTATAATCAAAACAACATAAGAACTTATTTTAAAAATATAACGAATTATTTAGATACGAACCTCTTATTCTTTGGTCCTTGATTTACGACATCCTTTGTTCTAATTTTACATCCGCGCAGCTCCTGAGACTACATCGCAGGTCATCTAGCTTATTGTCTCCCAGAGGGTACATGTAATTAAAACAAAACCATTACAAGTTTAGTGTTATTTGTAAACACAATGGGCATAAGTTTTAATTAGCATTAACGATGACGTGGCCAAGAATGGAACTGACTTAATATCAAATGGACCACGTCATCAATTCATGAATACCGTCTCTGGGACGTAGATTTCCTATGAATTGGAATTTTATATTAAATTCGGTATTGTGAATAATTTTATGTAGTAAATTTTGTGTTCACCTCAGCATCATTAGTCATGTATTAGCAAGTGTTTCAAATTTCATGTTGCTAGTTAAGTACCGCTAATTAATATTAAATATTTTTTGATTTTGATTGTCTATAATCAAAACAATATAAGAACTTATTTTAAAAATATAACGAATTATTTAGATACAAACCTCTTATTCTATGGTCCTTGATTTACGACATCCTTTGTTATAATTTTACATCCGCGCAGCTCCTGAAACTACATCGCAGGTCATCTAGCTTATTGGCTCCCAGAGGGTACATGAAATTAAAACAAAACCATTACAAGTTTAGTGTTATTTGTAAACACAATGGGCATAAGTTTTAATTAGCATTAACGATGACGTGGCCAAGAATGGAACTGACTTAATATCAAATGGACCACGTCATCAATATATGAATACCGTCTCTGGGACGTAGATTTCCTACGAATTGGAATTGTATATTAAATTCGATATTGTCAATAATTTTATGAAGTAAATTTTGTGTTCACCTCAGCATCATTAGTCATGTATTAGCAAGTGTTTCAAATTTCATGTTGCTAGTTAAGTACCGCTAATTAATATGAAATATTTTTTGATTTTGATTGTCGATTATCAAAACAACATAAGAACTTATTTTAAAAATATAACGAATTATTTAGATACGAACCTTTTATTCCTTGGTCCTTGATTACCGACATCATTTATGCTAATTTTACATCCAAGCAGCTCCTGAAACTACATCGCAGGTCATCTAGCTTATTGGCTCCCAGAGGGTACATGAAATTAAAACAAAACCATTACAAGTTAGTGTTATTTGTAAACACAATGGGCATAAGTTTTAATTAGCATTAACGATGACGTGGCCAAGAATGGAACTGACTTAATATCAAATGGACCACGTCATTAATATATGAATACCGTCTCTGGGACGTAGATTTCCTACGAATTGGAATTTTATATCAAATACAATATTGTCAATATTTTTATGAAATAAATTTTGTGTACACCTTAGGATATATAGTCATGTATATCTATTAGCAATTGTTTTTAATTTCATGTTGCTAGTTAATTACCGCTAATTAATATAAAATATTTTTTGATTTTGATCATCGATTGTCAAAACAACATAAGAACTTATTTTAAAAATATAACGAATTATTTAGATACGAACCTCTTATTCTTTGGTCCTTGATTTACGACATCCTTTGTTCTAATTTTACATCCGCGCAGCTCCTGAAACTACATCGCAGGTCATCTAGCTTATTGGCTCCCAGAGGGTACATGAAATTAAAACAAAACCATTACAAGTTAGTGTTATTTGTAAACACAATGGGCATAAGTTTTAATTAGCATTAACGATGACGTGGCCAAGAATGGAACTGACTTAATATCAAATGGACCATGTCATCAATATATGAATACCGTCTCTGGGACGTAGATTTCCTACGAATTGGAATTTTATATCAAATACAATATTGTCAATATTTTTATGAAGTAAATTTTGTGTACACCTTAGGATATATAGTCATGTATATCTATTAGCAATTGTATTTAATTTCATGTTGCTAGTTAATTACCGCTAATTAATATAAAATATTTGTTGATTTTGATCATCGATTGTCAAAACAACATAAGAACTTATTTTAAAAATATAACGAATTATTTAGATACGAACCTCTTATTCTTTGGTCCTTGATTTACGACATCCTTTGTTCTAATTTTACATCCGCGCAGCTCCTGAAACTACATCGCATGTCATCTAGCTTATTGGCTCCCAGAGGGTACATGTAATTAAAACAAAACCATTACAAGTTTAGTGTTATTTGTAAACACAATGGGCATAAGTTTTAATTAGCATTAACGATGACGTGGCCAAGAATGGAACTGACTTAATATCAAATGTACCACGTCATCAATTCACGAATACCGTCTCTGGGACGTAAATTTCCTATGAATTGGAATTTTAGTTAAAAAATTCGATATTGTCAATATTTTTATGTATATTTTCATGTATATCTATTAGCAATTATTAAATTTCATGTTGCTAGTTAATTACCGCTAATTAATATGAAATATTTTTGATTTTGATTGTCGATTATCAAAACAATATAAGAACTTATTTTAAAAATATAACGAATTATTTAGATATGAACCTTTTATTCCTTGGTCCTTGATTACCGACATCATTTGTGCTAATCCAAGCATCCAAGCAGCTCCTGAAACTATATCGCAGGTCATCTAGCTTATTGGCTCCCAGAGGGTACATGTAATTGAAACAAAACCATTACAAGTTTAGTGTTAATTGTAAACACAATGGGCATAAGTTTTAATTAGCATTAACGATGACGTGGCCAAGTATAGAACTGACTTAATATCAAATGGACCACGTCATCAATATATGAATACCGTCTCTGGGACGTAGATTTCCTACGAATTGGAATTTTATATTAAATTCGATATTGTCAATAATTTTATGAAGTAAATTTTGTGTTCACCTCAGCATCATTAGTCATGTATTAGCAAGTGTTTCAAATTTCATGTTGCTAGTTAAGTACCGCTAATTAATATTAAATATTTTTTGATTTTGATTGTCTATAATCAAAACAACATAAGAACTTATTCTAAAAATATAACGAATTATTTAGATACGAACCTCTTATTCTTTGGTCCTTGATTTACGACATCCTTTGTTCTAATTTTACATCCGCGCAGCTCCTGAAACTACATCGCACGTCATTTAGCTTATTGGCTCCCAGAGGGTACATGTAATTAAAACAAAACCATTACAAGTTTAGTGTTATTTGTAAACAGAATGGGCATAAGTTTTAATTAGCATTAACGATGACGTGGCCAAGAATGGAACTGACTTAATATCAAATGGACCACGTCATCAATTCATGAATACCGTCTCTGGGACGTAGATTTCCTATGAATTGGAATTTTAGTTAAAAAATTCGATATTGTCAATATTTTTATGAAGTAAATTTTGTGTTCACCTTAGCATATTTAGTCATGTATATCTATTAGCAATTATTAAATTTCATGTTGCTAGTTAATTACCGCTAATTAATATGAAATATTTTTGATTTTGATTGTCGATTATTAAAACAATATAAGAACTTATTTTAAAAATATAACGAATTATTTAGATACGAACCTTTTATTCCTTGGTCCTTGATTACCGACATCATTTGTGCTAATTTTACATCCAAGCAGCTCCTGAAACTATATCGCAGGTCATCTAGCTTATTGGCTCCCAGAGGGTACATGTAATTGAAACAAAACCATTACAAGTTTAGTGTTAATTGTAAACACAATGGGCATAAGTTTTAATTAGCATTAACGATGACGTGGCCAAGTATAGAACTGACTTAATATCAAATGGACCACGTCATCAATATATGAATACCGTCTCTGGGACGTAGATTTCCTACGAAATGGAATTTTATATTAAATTCGATATTGTCAATAATTTTATGAAGTAAATTTTGTGTTCACCTCAGCATCATTAGTCATGTATTAGCAAGTGTTTCAAATTTCATGTTGCTAGTTAAGTACCGCTAATTAATATTAAATATTTTTTGATTTTGATTGTCGATTATCAAAACAATATAAGAACTTATTTTAAAAATATATCGAATTATTTAGATACTAACGTTTTATTCCTTGCTCCTTGATTACCGACATCATTTGTGCTAATTTTACATCCAAGCAGCTCCTGAAACTATATCGCAGGTCATCTAGCTTATTGGCTCCCAGAGGGTACATGTAATTGAAACAAAACCATTACAAGTTTAGTGTTATTTGTAACCACAATGGGCATAAGTTTTAATTAGCATTAACGATGACGTGGCCAAGAATGGAACTGACTTAATATCAAATGGACCACGTCATCAATATATGAATACCGTCTCTGGGACGTAGATTTCCTACGAATTGGAATTTTATATTAAATTCGATATTGTCAATAATTTTATGAAGTAAATTTTGTGTTCACCTCAGCATCATTAGTCATGTATTAGCAAGTGTTTCAAATTTCATGTTGCTAGTTAAGTACCGCTAATTAATATTAAATATTTTTTGATTTTGATTGTCGATTATCAAAACAATATAAGAACTTATTTTAAAAATATAACGAATTATTTAGATACGAACCTCTTATTCTTTGGTCCTTGATTTACGACATCCTTTGTTCTAATTTTACATCCGCGCAGCTCCTGAAACTACATCGCAGGTCATCTAGCTTATTGGCTCCCAGAGGGTACATGAAATTAAAACAAAACCAAGTTTAGTGTTATTTGTAAACACAATGGGCATAAGTTTTAATTAGCATTAACGATGACGTGGCCAAGAATGGAACTGACTTAATATCAAATGGACCACGTCATCAATATATGAATACCATCTCTGGGACGTAGATTTCCTATGAATTGGAATTTTATTTAAAAAATTCGGTATTGTCAATATTTTTATGAAGTAAATTTTGTTTTCACCTTAGCGTCTTTAGACATGTATATCTATTAGCAATTATTAAATTTCATGTTGCTAGTTAATTACCGCTAATTAATATTAAATATTTTTTGATTTTGATTGTCTATAATCAAAACAATATAAGAACTTATTCTAAAAATATAACGAATTATTTAGATACGAACCTCTTATTCTTTGGTCCTTGATTTACGACATCCTTTGTTCTAATTTTACATACGCGCAGCTCCTGAAACTACATCGCAGGTCATCTAGCTTATTGGCTCCCAGAGGGTACATGTAATTAAAACAAAACCATTACAAGTTTAGTGTTATTTGTAAACACAATGGGCATAAGTTTTAATTAGCATTAACGATGACGTGGCCAAGAATGGAACTGACTTAATATCAAATGGACCACGTCATAAATTCATGAATACCGTCTCTGGGACGTAGATTTTCTATGAATTGGAATTTTAGTTAAAAAATTCGATATTGTCAATATTTTTATGAAGTAAATTTTGTGTTCACCTTAGCATATTTAGTCATGTATATCTATTAGCAATTATTAAATTTCATGTTGCTAGTTAATTACCGCTAATTAATATGAAATATTTTTGATTTTGATTGTCGATTATCAAAACAATATAAGAACTTATTTTAAAAATATAACGAATTATTTAGATACGAACCTTTTATTCCTTGGTTCTTGATTACCGACATCATTTGTGCTAATTTTACATCCAAGCAGCTCCTGAAACTATATCGCAGGTCATCTAGCTTATTGGCTCCCAGAGGGTACATGTAATTGAAACAAAACCATTACAAGTTTAGTGTTAATTGTAAACACAATGGGCATAAGTTTTAATTAGCATTAACGATGACGTGGCCAAGAATGAAACTGACTTAATATCAAATGAACCACGTCATCAATTCATGAATACCGTCTCTGGGACGTAGATTTCCTACGAATTGGAATTTTATATTAAATTCGATATTGTCAATAATTTTATGAAGTAAATTTTGTGTTCACCTCAGCATCATTAGTCATGTATTAGCAAGTGTTTCAAATTTCATGTTGCTAGTTAAGTACCGCTAATTAATATTAAATATTTTTTGATTTTGATTGTCTATAATCAAAACAACAAGAACTTATTCTAAAAATATAACGAATTATTTAGATACGAACCTCTTATTCTTTGGTCCTTGATTTACGACATCCTTTGTTCTAATTTTACATCCGCGCAGCTCCTGAAACTACATCGCAGCTCATCTAGCTTATTGGCTCCCAGAGGGTACATGTAATTAAAACAAAACCATTACAAGTTTAGTGTTATTTGTAAACACAATGGGCATAAGTTTTAATTAGCATTAACGATGACGTGGCCAAGAATGGAACTGACTTAATATCAAATGGACCACGTCATCAATTCATGAATACCGTCTCTGGGACGTAGATTTCCTATGAATTGGAATTTTAGTTAAAAAATTCGATATTGTCAATATTTTTATGAAGTTAATTTTGTGTTCACCTTAGCATATTTAGTCATGTATATCTATTAGCAATTATTAAATTTCATGTTGCTAGTTAATTACCGCTAATTAATATGAAATATTTTTGATTTTGATTGTCGATTATCAAAACAATATAAGAACTTATTTTAAAAATATAACGAATTATTTAGATACGAACCTTTTATTCCTTGGTCCTTGATTACCGACATCATTTGTGCTAATTTTACATTCAAGCAGCTTCTGAAACTATATCGCAGGTCATCTAGCTTATTGGCTCCCAGAGGGTACATGTAATTAAAACAAAACCATTACAAGTTTAGTGTTATTTGTAAACACAATGGGCATAAGTTTTAATTAGCATTAACGATGACGTGGCCAAGAAAGGAACTGACTTAATATCAAATGGACCACGTCATCAATTCATGAATACCGTCTCTGGGACGTAGATTTCCTATGAATTGGAATTTTAGTTAAAAAATTCGATATTGTCAATATTTTTATGAAGTAAATTTTGTGTTCACCTTAGCATATTTAGTCATGTATATCTATTAGCAATTATTAAATTTCATGTTGCTAGTTAATTACCGCTAATTAATATGAAATATTTTTGATTTTGATTGTCGATTATCAAAACAATATAAGAACTTATTTTAAAAATATAACGAATTATTTAGATACGAACCTTTTATTCCTTGGTCCTTGATTACCGACGTCATTTGTGCTAATTTTACATCCAAGCAGCTCCTGAAACTACATCGCAGGTCATCTAGCTTATTGGGTCCCAGAGGGTACATGTAATTGAAACAAAACCATTACAAGTTTAGTGTTAATTGTAAACACAATGGGCATAAGTTTTAATTAGCATTAACGATGACGTGGCCAAGAATGAAACTGACTTAATATCAAATGAACCACGTCATCAATTCATGAATACCGTCTCTGGGACGTAGATTTCCTACGAATTGGAATTTTATATTAAATTCGATATTGTCAATAATTTTATGAAGTAAATTTTGTGTTCACCTCAGCATCATTAGTCATGTATTAGCAAGTGTTTCAAATTTCATGTTGCTAGTTAAGTACCGCTAATTAATATTAAATATTTTTTGATTTTGATTGTCTATAATCAAAACAACATAAGAACTTATTCTAAAAATATAACGAATTATTTAGATACGAACCTCTTATTCTTTGGTCCTTGATTTACGACATCCTTTGTTCTAATTTTACATCCGCGCAGCTCCTGAAACTACATCGCAGCTCATCTAGCTTATTGGCTCCCAGAGGGTACATGTAATTAAAACAAAACCATTACAAGTTTAGTGTTATTTGTAAACACAATGGGCATAAGTTTTAATTAGCATTAACGATGACGTGGCCAAGAATGGAACTGACTTAATATCAAATGGACCACGTCATCAATTCATGAATACCGTCTCTGGGACGTAGATTTCCTATGAATTGGAATTTTAGTTAAAAAATTCGATATTGTCAATATTTTTATGAAGTAAATTTTGTGTTCACCTTAGCATATTTAGTCATGTAAGTTATTGCCCTGCAATTGATTCTCTAACATCTTGTGGTTCTACATAGTTCTGCATAGTCTCCGCTGCCATCAACGCCAACGAACGGTTAAGCGCGACATCAATACTTCTCCGCTGCGCCGCGGCCGACGCAACTGCGCCGCTGCCGACTTGATTGCTAGGGACTTAGGGAAACATTTTGTACACTAGCTTTAGTTTCAAATGATAAATTGCAATAAACGGTCGCTTGCGATCTTCAAAATTAAATCAAATTAACTGTAATTATTAACTGGCGCCCGAACAGGGACCAGCGAATAAACGCGAACGACAGACAAAATTCTAAGTCGCGGAGCAAAATCAAAATTTTGCTAAAAAATATTCGTTGGTTAAATTGTGCCGAAGAAACTCCCGCGAGTTATTAACAAACAAAATTCACGGTCGGCTATGAAATAAAATTGTTTGAAAAAAACAGATTTTCCGGAAGAGGAAAATACTCATCGGCATAGCATTGCACATTTGTGGATCTCATTTTCTGTCAGGCCAGCCAGCAGAAAACCTTCTTTGGAGTGCTGACGTGGATTCCCCAGTAGCCCAGGCAAAAAGGACAACATTCACCCAGCCAGGAGGAGTGACCGCAACAATTCTATTTTAATTAAATGCAAAACGAAGAACATCAATTTCATCGAAAAGGAGAAGGAAAAGTAGAAGTAGAACGCCGAGAACTAACGGAACTACAGAAGAGCAACACGGATAACAGTTAACAGTTCAACCCAAAACGTAACGGCAGAGGTAAAGACGACGAACGGCAGAGAACGGCTGCGTGAACCAAAGCGCAGACAACAAGGAAAAAAAAGAACAACAACAGCACAGCCGTAGCAGCAGCAGCAGCCCGCCAAAAAGAACAGGAATAAGAACACGCTGTCGACGAAGAATCTGAAGCTGAAACAACCGAAGAGGAGGCAGAGAGACTACAAGAACCTGGAAAGTACACTGGAAAAAACATCAGCAACTTAAAATTCAGGCATCCACCCATAATAAAACATAAGTATAACAAAAAAAAATAAAGTATATTATTATTATTATATTATTATTATTATATTATTATTATAATATTATTATTATTATTATATTATTACTATTATATTATTATTATTATATTATTATTATTATATTATTATTATTATATTATTATTATTATATTATCATTATTATATTATTATTATTATATTATTATTATTATATTATTATTATTATATTATTATTATTATTGATATTATTATTAATACTATATTTTCAACCCAGTTCCTAGAGATCTTCTGAAAGGAAAATTTTCCATTTACTGTTCCTTTCTGGTACACTGTTCTCAAAGCAAAATAACCGCGGTGAGCTAAAATTTTATTGCATGCAAAAATAAAAAAAAAAATAAATAAATAAAAATAAAAACAAAACAAAAGATAAATAAGCAAACACATACACACGCATTCCATATTTTCTGCCCACAACTTTTGTTAAGTTCAAATTGGTTTAGGCTTGTTTTGTGCAGGTGTTGTCCGAATTAAAAACCAGTATGGCAAACCCTAATAATATAATAAGACCATCAGCATTTAGTTCAAATGAAAGACCGGTGCCCTCAGAAAGACACGACCTGCCTGAACAGCATCGCGTAGACATGAGTGTCGAACAGTTGACAGCATTAATTGGCCAAACGGTGGCCCAAGTTTTACCTGGACTGATAAAACAAATGAATAACAATACTCTTGACTTTACTGACGTGAGCGACCAGGTCGTCGAGCCCGAATACAGAAATAATTTAGCGGACTTTGACAGGGTGCCTGATATCGTAAAATCGATCAGGGAATTCTCTGGAAATCCAGCAGAATTTGGGTCTTGGAAAAAGAGCGTTGATAGAATCATGGAGACTTATACCCCATTTGTGGGTACTCCAAAATATTATGGTATACTTCATACCATAAGAAATAAAATTGTTGGAAGTGCTGATGTGGCACTCGAGTCCTACAGCATTCCGCTGGACTGGAAGGCCATGTCGAGATGTCTCACTCTGCATTACGCAGATAAACGGGACATAACTACCTTGGAATACCAAATGTCAACTTTGGTTCAAGGCCACCAGCAGTCGGTGGAAGACTTCCACCAGGACGTCTACAAAAATCTGTCGCTTATTCTAAATAAAGTCGGCTGCATGCAAATGAGCCGAGAATCCGAGCACTTTGTTACAAAAATGTACAGAGAAAAAGCTCTGGATACTTTTATCAGAGGTCTTCGAGGAGATTTACCTCGCCTTTTGGCAATAAAAGAGCCAGCTGATCTCCCCTCAGCTTTACATTATTGCCTTAAACTTGAAAATCAAACTTTCAGGTCAAACCATGCGGCAAATACGGGTCAACAGTCGAGTTTCAGAGGAAATGAAAAACCCATACCGGCACCCCGCAATTTTCAGCCGTCGAATGCCTTTGGCCATCGACAGCCTCCACCGGTCCCTCCACGACATCCCATTAGGAGACCTTCACAATATTTTGGCCAGCCATTCCCGGCGCCAAGGCAACATGTGTCTAACTTCGGTAATGCACCGTTCATTCCACCCCGACAAAACTATCAACAGCAATGGCAACAATATAATGCCCCACCCCGTCCATTTGCGACCAAACCACAACCAAGACCAGAACCAATGGACGTGGACGGCAGTGTACAGACGCGAAACATTAATTATATGAATAGACCACACTCGGACATAAACAAACGACAAAAGAACTACAACATCCAAACAGTAAACATGAGACAGCCAAGTATTGAAGTAACTGGGTCCAGTTCAAGCATGACAGGCTATCAACGGTCGATGCAAGATTATGAAACCCAGAACAATATAAACGGCACACTAAATGAATACTGTGATGGGCAAATAGACAATTTGGACAGCGAACAACGAGACCACGTGTTGCATTTTTTAGAGTAGAAGACTCCTCACTACCATACTTCGAATGTAGAGTGGGGAGTGGAAAGGTTTTAAGGGTGTTGATTGACACAGGCTCTAATAAAAATTACATCCAGCCCAATTTGGTGACGAACGCGATACCAAATAATAAGCCTTACATAGCTGATACTCCAGGCGGTGATGTAAAAATATCGCATTACAAAAGAGCAAATCTTTTCGATTTCGAAATAAAATTTTTTTTATTACCAACGCTGAAGACTTTTGACGCCATACTTGGCAAAGACACAATGAAGGGAATGGGAGCGCAAATTGATTTGAAGAACCTAACCATGACACTGGAAAACGGGAAAAGAGTTGTTCTCGAAGAAAAACAGTTCGAGGCTGTTAGCACGATTAGTCCGAGAATAAAACACTTAGAGGTAGAACAGAGAATGAAATTAAATAAAATAATTGATTCGTATCCAGGTCTCTTCGTAGACCCCAATCAAAAACTAACCTACACAACAAGTGTAAGGGCAGCAATCCGAACTATATCGGATACGCCAATATACTCAAAATTCTATCAGTACCCAATGTCTCTTAAAGACGAGGTACACAAACAAATTTCCGAACTTTTACACGATGGAATCATTCGACCCTCAAGGTCACCTTACAATTCACCAGTGTGGATTGTACCAAAAAAACTCGACTCCTCTGGCAAGAAAAAATACAGGGTGGTAATTGACTATCGGAAACTTAACATGGTAACGGTAGCGGACAGATACCCTATCCCTGACATTAATGAAGTATTGGCCCAATTGGGAGACAACAAGATTTTCTCAGTGCTCGATCTGAAAAGTGGGTTTCATCAGATTCTTTTAAAGGAATCTGATATTGAAAAGACCGCCTTCTCCATCAATAATGGAAAATACGAGTTTACACGACTCCCATTCGGTCTGAAAAATGCACCGTCAATTTTCCAGCGCGCACTGGACGATATCCTTCACGAACATATCGGTAAGATATGTTTCATTTATATTGACGACATCATCATCTTTAGTAAAGATGATGAAACACATTACCAGAACCTTGACACTATTTTCAGAACTCTTCAGCAAGCCAACATGAAATGTCAGTTGGATAAATGCGAGTTTATGAAGAGAAAAGTGGAGTTCCTAGGCTTCGTCGTGTCCGACAAGGGCATTGAAACCAGCCCAACCAAGGTACAGGCAATCTCAGACTTTCCAATTCCAAGGACACTCAAAGAACTGAGATCATTCTTGGGATTATCCGGATATTACAGGAGATTTATTCCTAACTACGCTAAGTTAGCAAAACCACTTAGCTCGCTTTTGAGAGGGGAGGATGGTCGAATTTCCAAGACATTATCGTCAAAAAAATCCGTCTCCCTTAATCGCGAAGCAATAGAAGCCTTCAAGAAATTGAAGAGCAGCTTGGTTTCTCCAGACGTAATACTCCACTACCCGGACTTTAAAAAAGAATTTCACCTAACAACGGATGCTTCCAATTTCGCAGTAGGCGCTGTTCTTTCACAAGAGAACAGACCCATCTCATTTTTATCGAGAACACTCTCGAAGGCGGAAGAAAATTATGCCACGAATGAGAAGGAAATGTTAGCCATTATCTGGGCTCTAAAAAAGCTAAAAATTTACCTTTACGGTAAAGCAAAGGTGAAAATCTTTACTGACCATCAGCCCTTGACCCATTCTCTCAGTAGTTGGAATGGAAATGCGAGGATTAAGAGATGGAAAGCATACCTTGAGGAATATGACTACGAAATTTTCTACAAGCCAGGCAGAGAAAATACTGTAGCCGACGCTCTGTCCAGAGGACCGACAGTCGAACAGATTAACACAGTAGCCTCAACAATGCACAGCTCTGACAGTTCGAGCCATGGGCTGATACCAAGCGTTGAAGCCCCGATAAATGCATTCAAGAATCAAATTTTCTTCAGGGAGTCCGAGTCAGAGAACTACTCATTTAGCATTCCATTCCCGACATTTCAAAGGCATTTAGTAGATCGCAAATTGTTCACACCCGACAGTCTCTTGTCAGATTTGAAAGAATATCTCAACCCATCCGTGATTAATGGAGTTTTCACATCTGAGGATGTAATGGGAAAAATACAAATTCTCTACCCCATCCATTTTCAGGGTTTCAAGATTAGATTCTGTCAAACCAAAGTCAAAGACCTTGTTAACGAAGCCGAACAAGAGGAAGAAATACTTAGGACACATAACAGAGCACACAGAAATGCTGTGGAAAATAAAGCTCAGTTGTCCGAAAGAGTATACTTTCCTAAAATGAGGAAAAAAGTTTCGGCTATCGTGAATCAGTGTTTGGTGTGTAAGACTGCTAAATATGACAGACATCCCACGCATCCAGAAATAAGACAAACTCCCATTGCCAGAATACCCCGGACAAATTATTCATATTGACATCTACTCGACAGAACGACATCTGGTGCTCACGGCGATTGATAAATTTTCCAAACTGGCCATGGGAAGAGTTATCAAATCCAAAGCTGTAGAAGACATTAGGAAAGCTCTAAGAGATATCGTGTTTTATTATGGAGTGCCTAAATTAATAGTAATGGACAATGAAAAGTCCCTCAACTCAGCCTCTATCAAATTCATGTTGACAGACCAGCTGGGTATTGAGCTCTATAAAGCACCTCCGTATAAAAGTACAGTAAATGGACAGATAGAAAGATTTCACTCCACACTCTCTGAAATAATGAGATGTTTGAAAGGAGATGGAACACATAGGGGCTTCGAGGAACTTCTCGATAGGGCCATCTATGAATATAACTACACTGTCCATTCTGTCACAAAAAAACGACCTCTAGAGGTGTTCTTCGGCAGGATAGCTACCGTAGCTCCAGAAAAATATGAACAAGCTAGACTGGACAATATAGACCGACTTAGGCAAAAACAGGAAACTGACATGGAATACCACAACCGGACAAGAAAGCCCATAAAGACCTATATCAAAGGGCAAGAAATTTTCGTTAGGGTTAATACAAGATTAGGTTCTAAGTTATCAAGTAGATTTAGGAAGGAACTAGTTAAGGAAGACCGAAGTACCACAATATTAACAGAATCAGGGAAATTAGTACATAAAAGTAACATAAGACATGATTGCTTTCAGAATAATTACTGTGGCCACATCGATAGACAAGTAGAACATAGAAACATTAAACATACTGATTAACGTAACCACGAGAACACAGAATTAAATTTGAAACGATTCGACTTTGACAGATGATGGCCATAGGTTTGCAGAATTAGATTGGGCTCGTGAAAGAAGAGATTGCGTTGTGAATGCGTTTCTGCGGAGCGAGTTTAAATTGAATGAGATCAGTAGCCTACCTGAAAACAATATACCGATTTCTGCCTTGACGGTCAAATAAATGTTAAAACTTTCACACGTTCTCGCTTTACACAACGGAACTAAAATTTGTATGTCATTAAAATCTCCATATTGAATCAGTTAATTCCTTATTTCTTATATTTTAAAACATGATCAGTAAAGGAAACTAATAATAATAAATAAATAATAATTTAATTTGAATAATAATAAAATTTACCAATTAAAGACGAAATGTACGGAATCAATGCCTTCTGCAAAGGTTCCAATGGTCTAAAAATATGTAGATATAAATTCATTAGTAATCTAGTAAAACCAGCATTTTAATAGAAAGCAATCAAGTTGTCAATGCAGAACACATCCGAGTTGCACAAACCTCGAACGCACGCAACAATAAACACCTGGCATTCAAACCATTAATGCGGTGCCCAAACCACCACGAATCACCCCACCAACGATGCGACTCAACAACGTCCCGTCCTTATGATGACCGCTCGAGGACAAGCGTCAATTAAGAGGGGAGGAGTTATTGCCCTGCAATTGATTCTCTAACATCTTGTGGTTCTACATAGTTCTGCATAGTCTCCGCTGCAATCAACGCCAACGAACGGTTAAGCGCGACATCAATACTTCTCCGCTGCGCCGCGGCCGACGCAACTGCGCCGCTGCCGACTTGATTGCTAGGGACTTAGGGAAACATTTTGTACACTAGCTTTAGTTTCAAATGATAAATTGCAATAAACGGTCGCTTGCGATCTTCAAAATTAAATCAAATTAACTGTAATTATTAACTTATATGAGTCCAGATATGCGCTTCACACCGCCTCGACGAGCCAAACGGCGGATAGCAGGCTTCGTGATACCTTGGATGTTATCACGCAGCACTTTGCGATGACGCTTGGCGCCACCCTTTCCCAAGCCTTTGCCTCCTTTACCACGACCAGTCATTTTTCACTGTTTTATACTATTATACACACACAGCACGAAAGTCACTAAAGAACTAAATTCAACGTTTCGGCGTGCCCCTATTTATAGGTAAAACGACAAAAACCCGAGAGAGTACGAACGATATGTTCGTTTCGTTCTTCGGTCGTCAAATGAAATGGCCTCTGTTTTTCTCTCTCTCTTTCACCATCCACGATTGCTATATAAGTAGGTAGCAAATGCTCTGATCGTTTATTGTGTTTTTAAACGTGAAGTAGTGAACGTGAAATTTTGTGAAATCCAAATGGCTCGTACCAAGCAAACTGCACGCAAATCGACTGGTGGAAAAGCACCACGCAAACAACTGGCTACAAAGGCCGCTCGCAAGAGTGCTCCAGCCACTGGAGGTGTGAAGAAGCCCCATCGCTATCGCCCTGGAACAGTGGCCTTGCGTGAAATCCGTCGCTACCAAAAGAGCACCGAGCTTCTAATCCGCAAGCTGCCTTTCCAGCGTCTGGTGCGTGAAATCGCTCAGGACTTTAAGACGGACTTGCGATTCCAGAGCTCGGCGGTTATGGCTCTGCAGGAAGCTAGCGAAGCCTACCTAGTTGGTCTCTTCGAAGATACCAACTTGTGTGCCATTCATGCCAAGCGTGTCACCATTATGCCCAAAGACATCCAGTTAGCGCGACGCATTCGCGGCGAGCGTGCTTAAGCTGACAGGGCATCAACTTGCAGTGTAGTACTCTATAATCGGTCCTTTTCAGGACCACAAACTAGAATCAATGAGATACAATTTTCTGTTGCGACTATTTATAAAATAAAAACAAATAAGAACATAATTCATATTCTATTATTATTATATTAATATCTTCAATCATACGTAAAAATAGTAATTCTGCCAGAGAAAGAATGAAAATAATCTTATTTTTATTATTAAATTAAAGAAGAGGTTATTACAATAATAAATATTTTTTATTTGTTCTTGATGCTAACGTCCAGTAAAACTAGCAGTAAAAGTGTCGTGGCAAGGGACGCTGAACTTTAAACACCTAAAAAAAATCTAAATTCCGCGAAAGACAGTTTGGAAATAATGAAATTACATTGATGAGAGCAATTTTTATAAAATAACAGAAAATAATAAAATAAAATGAGCTGTTTTATATTTTTTTCTATGTGTTAACTAAAGTTGGAAATATTATTGAAGAGGTCGTACGGGACAATTGACACTGTCCCTTCAAACGTCTGTAAAAAATAAAAGTTATCTAAAATTCAGCATGGAAATTGGTTAATTTGGTTGGGGAATTTAATATCTTTATCTATCTAACAAAGGATAATAAAAAAATTGTTGCTTCTTATTTTTTATTTGATTTATTTATTTGACTACATCGAGGCTAATGCATATATGGCGAGGAAATCGATTGATTTCCGAACAAATTATTTGAAAATATGCATGAAAGGTCTGATCTAACTAAGCAAACACATTAATAATTCAAGAAAATTTTATTAATTATATTAATATTATATTATTTAAGAAAGTATTTGTATTTTTAACGATAGAAAATTATTTCTGAATGCTGCCGTAAAGGCAGTAGGTTCTGTAGGTTAATGTGAACTTAAATTAACTAATATAGTCTCTTAATTAATAATATACGCTTCTTTCAGAAGTCTTTCTAAGGGATGAACGTTGCAATTTCAATAAACATTAGGAATTAGTAAAATATTTGCAATATTTCTTATTTTAATTGATGTTTTGTTATAAATTGGTCCAGTTAAAAATGTAAATATAAAACTTCAATCAACATTTGAAAGTCTCAAAACCCATATTACATCCTTTTAAAAATGCAAAGTGACGAAATAATTATTTAAAAGTGTAGAACAATTAAAACCTTATTTTTATTAATGATTTTAAATACTAAAAAATTAAAAAAAGTTTATACTTCAAGCCAACTTCGACATAGTAAACGACTGATGTCAGTAGCATTGTTAAAGTGCTCTCCTCCTCGATTCTCATAAGAGCAAAGGAGGTTGGTAGGCAGCGCGCGGGCCGTTTTTAACAGAAAAAAAGTGTTCTCAGTGAATAAAATGTCTGATTCTGCAGTTGCAACGTCCGCTTCCCCAGTGGCTGCCACGCCAGCGACAGTTGAGAAGAAAGTGGTCCAAAAAAAGGCATCTGGATCCGCTGGCACAAAGGCTAAGAAAGCCACTGCGACGCCGTCACATCCGCCAACTCAGCAAATGGTGGACGCTTCTATTAAAAATTTAAAGGAACGTGGCGGTTCATCACTTCTTGCAATAAAAAAATATATCACTGCCACCTATAAATGCGACGCCCAAAAGTTAGCGCCATTCATCAAGAAGTACCTAAAATCGGCCGTGGTCAATGGAAAGCTTATCCAAACAAAGGGAAAAGGTGCATCTGGATCTTTCAAACTGTCGGCCTCCGCCAAGAAGGACAAGGATCCGAAGGCAAAGTCGAAGGTTTTGTCTGCAGAGAAAAAAGTTCAAAGCAAGAAGGTAGCCTCTAAGAAGATTGGTGTCTCCTCCAAAAAAACTGCCGCTGGGGCTGCTGACAAAAAGCCCAAAGCTAAGAAGGGTGTGGCTACCAAAAAGACTGCCGAAAATAAGAAAACTGAGAAGGCAAAAGCCAAGGATGCCAAGAAAACTGGAATCGTAAAGTCGAAGAACGCCGCAACAAAGGCGAAAGTGACTGCATCGAAGCCAAAGGCTGTAGTAGCGAAAGCCCCAAAGGCAAAGCCAGCGGTGTCTGCAAGACCCAAAAAGACGGTGAAGAAAGCATCGGTTTCTGCTACTGCCAAGAAGCCGAAAGCGAAGACTACGGCTGCCAAAAAGTAAATTGTGAAAAAGTACAGTATTTGGAACATGTTCGCAATCAAAACTTTAGATTTATGATTTATAGATCTGAAATTTGTTTATACAAGTCCTTTTCAGGGCTACAACGTTCTGTTGCAAGAGAAAAAAACTTTAATTTAAATAGTATTTGTGTATTAAAATGTTCTACTTATTTATTAGCTGACGTTCGCAGTAACAATAAAACGCTTCATGTCTTTCGTTGCGTTATTGAATTACATTGCATATTGGCCGCATTCAGTTTTCGTTACCTATATTTATTTGAACAGTATCTCCCATATTGCGGGTAGATACGTTTTATTGGTAAATTCATTTTCATTGGTGATTGGTATATCGAAAAATGCATTTCTTTGGTATAACATTGTGGCCCTGAAAAGGGCCGTTTTGGATTGTTGTCCGCATTCACAGGAGCCAATTATTTGGAGCTGGTGTACTTGGTAACAGCCTTGGTTCCCTCACTGACAGCATGCTTGGCCAACTCTCCAGGCAGAAGCAGGCGAACAGCCGTTTGGATTTCCCGACTGGTGATGGTCGAGCGCTTGTTGTAGTGAGCTAGACGAGACGCTTCGGCAGCAATTCGCTCGAAAATATCATTTACAAAGCTGTTCATTATGCTCATCGCCTTCGACGAAATTCCGGTGTCAGGATGGACCTGCTTGAGAACCTTGTAAATGTAGATGGCATAGCTCTCCTTCCTCTTGCGCTTCTTTTTCTTGTCGGTCTTGGTGATGTTCTTCTGAGCCTTGCCAGCCTTCTTGGCTGCCTTTCCACTAGTTTTCGGAGGCATTGTTCACGTTACTTATATTTTCACAAACACAATTCACTTATCGTGATGTGGGCCCGAACGCGTTCACCTTTATACTTTTTTTCGAGCAGTCAATTCAGGTCTAAGTCACCCACCCCTAACTGAACGCGCCGGCAAACGGAAAAGTATAAATATTCCGCTGTCGGCGTTCGACGAGCATTCGTGTTCCGTGTGTAAAGTGAACTAAGTGAAATAAACGCAAAGCAAAATGTCTGGACGTGGAAAAGGTGGCAAAGTGAAGGGAAAGGCAAAGTCCCGCTCGAACCGTGCCGGTCTTCAATTCCCTGTGGGCCGTATTCACCGTCTGCTCCGAAAGGGCAACTACGCCGAGCGTGTTGGTGCAGGCGCTCCAGTTTACCTAGCTGCCGTAATGGAATATCTGGCCGCTGAGGTTCTCGAGTTGGCTGGCAATGCTGCTCGTGACAACAAGAAGACTAGAATTATTCCGCGTCATCTGCAACTGGCCATCCGAAACGACGAGGAGTTAAACAAGCTGCTCTCCGGCGTCACAATTGCACAAGGTGGCGTGTTGCCTAATATACAGGCTGTTCTGTTGCCCAAGAAGACCGAGAAGAAGGCCTAAACGTTTCAAAGGCTAAGCTAAAAACCTACTTGTACATAAAATCGTCAAACCGTCCTTTTCAGGACGACCAAATTATTACCAAAGAATTAAAAAAATTTTACACTTGGGAATTTTTTGTAGATAGTAAATCATAAAAAAAACTACTTAAAGATTGACATGTAGTACAGTTTTTCTTCTATATGCGGTATAAACTACAATTTGCTTCTTTAAATACTCCCACACCCACCACTTCAGTCGGTTCAAGGCCATGTTAGAAATACACATTCCGTCTGAAAGAGTACGAACTACCGACATTTATTTTTAGTTACGACCTACATATTTTCTAAGTCCCAACCAATTAAATTAAATACTTTTTGAAAATCTTCCTCCTTTTAAAAACTAAATAGTGGTCCTGAAAAGGACCGATTGCTTAATAGGGGTACAGAATTTACAGTTTTTTTAACCGCCAAATCCGTAGAGGGTGCGGCCTTGCCTCTTCAGAGCGTAGACAACATCCATGGCTGTAACAGTCTTCCTCTTGGCGTGTTCGGTGTAGGTGACGGCATCACGAATTACGTTCTCCAAGAAAACCTTCAGAACGCCACGCGTTTCCTCGTATATGAGTCCAGATATGCGCTTCACACCGCCTCGACGAGCCAAACGGCGGATAGCAGGCTTCGTGATACCTTGGATGTTATCACGCAGCACTTTGCGATGACGCTTGGCGCCACCCTTTCCCAAGCCTTTGCCTCCTTTACCACGACCAGTCATTTTTCACTGTTTTATACTATTATACACACACAGCACGAAAGTCACTAAAGAACTAAATTCAACGTTTCGGCGTGCCCCTATTTATAGGTAAAACGACAAAAACCCGAGAGAGTACGAACGATATGTTCGTTTCGTTCTTCGGTCGTCAAATGAAATGGCCTCTGTTTTTCTCTCTCTCTTTCACCATCCACGATTGCTATATAAGTAGGTAGCAAATGCTCTGATCGTTTATTGTGTTTTTAAACGTGAAGTAGTGAACGTGAAATTTTGTGAAATCCAAATGGCTCGTACCAAGCAAACTGCACGCAAATCGACTGGTGGAAAAGCACCACGCAAACAACTGGCTACAAAGGCCGCTCGCAAGAGTGCTCCAGCCACTGGAGGTGTGAAGAAGCCCCATCGCTATCGCCCTGGAACAGTGGCCTTGCGTGAAATCCGTCGCTACCAAAAGAGCACCGAGCTTCTAATCCGCAAGCTGCCTTTCCAGCGTCTGGTGCGTGAAATCGCTCAGGACTTTAAGACGGACTTGCGATTCCAGAGCTCGGCGGTTATGGCTCTGCAGGAAGCTAGCGAAGCCTACCTAGTTGGTCTCTTCGAAGATACCAACTTGTGTGCCATTCATGCCAAGCGTGTCACCATTATGCCCAAAGACATCCAGTTAGCGCGACGCATTCGCGGCGAGCGTGCTTAAGCTGACAGGGCATCAACTTGCAGTGTAGTACTCTATAATCGGTCCTTTTCAGGACCACAAACTAGAATCAATGAGATACAATTTTCTGTTGCGACTATTTATAAAATAAAAACAAATAAGAACATAATTCATATTCTATTATTATTATATTAATATCTTCAATCATACGTAAAAATAGTAATTCTGCCAGAGAAAGAATGAAAATAATCTTATTTTTATTATTAAATTAAAGAAGAGGTTATTACAATAATAAATATTTTTTATTTGTTCTTGATGCTAACGTCCAGTAAAACTAGCAGTAAAAGTGTCGTGGCAAGGGACGCTGAACTTTAAACACCTAAAAAAAATCTAAATTCCGCGAAAGACAGTTTGGAAATAATGAAATTACATTGATGAGAGCAATTTTTATAAAATAACAGAAAATAATAAAATAAAATGAGCTGTTTTATATTTTTTTCTATGTGTTAACTAAAGTTGGAAATATTATTGAAGAGGTCGTACGGGACAATTGACACTGTCCCTTCAAACGTCTGTAAAAAATAAAAGTTATCTAAAATTCAGCATGGAAATTGGTTAATTTGGTTGGGGAATTTAATATCTTTATCTATCTAACAAAGGATAATAAAAAAATTGTTGCTTCTTATTTTTTATTTGATTTATTTATTTGACTACATCGAGGCTAATGCATATATGGCGAGGAAATCGATTGATTTCCGAACAAATTATTTGAAAATATGCATGAAAGGTCTGATCTAACTAAGCAAACACATTAATAATTCAAGAAAATTTTATTAATTATATTAATATTATATTATTTAAGAAAGTATTTGTATTTTTAACGATAGCAAATTATTTCTGAATGCTGCCGTAAAGGCAGTAGGTTCTGTAGGTTAATGTGAACTTAAATTAACTAATATAGTCTCTTAATTAATAATATACGCTTCTTTCAGAAGTCTTTCTAAGGGATGAACGTTGCAATTTCAATAAACATTAGGAATTAGTAAAATATTTGCAATATTTCTTATTTTAATTGATGTTTTGTTATAAATTGGTCCAGTTAAAAATGTAAATATAAAACTTCAATCAACATTTGAAAGTCTCAAAACCCATATTACATCCTTTTAAAAATGCAAAGTGACGAAATAATTATTTAAAAGTGTAGAACAATTAAAACCTTATTTTTATTAATGATTTTAAATACTAAAAAATTAAAAAAAGTTTATACTTCAAGCCAACTTCGACATAGTAAACGACTGATGTCAGTAGCATTGTTAAAGTGCTCTCCTCCTCGATTCTCATAAGAGCAAAGGAGGTTGGTAGGCAGCGCGCGGGCCGTTTTTAACAGAAAAAAAGTGTTCTCAGTGAATAAAATGTCTGATTCTGCAGTTGCAACGTCCGCTTCCCCAGTGGCTGCCACGCCAGCGACAGTTGAGAAGAAAGTGGTCCAAAAAAAGGCATCTGGATCCGCTGGCACAAAGGCTAAGAAAGCCACTGCGACGCCGTCACATCCGCCAACTCAGCAAATGGTGGACGCTTCTATTAAAAATTTAAAGGAACGTGGCGGTTCATCACTTCTTGCAATAAAAAAATATATCACTGCCACCTATAAATGCGACGCCCAAAAGTTAGCGCCATTCATCAAGAAGTACCTAAAATCGGCCGTGGTCAATGGAAAGCTTATCCAAACAAAGGGAAAAGGTGCATCTGGATCTTTCAAACTGTCGGCCTCCGCCAAGAAGGACAAGGATCCGAAGGCAAAGTCGAAGGTTTTGTCTGCAGAGAAAAAAGTTCAAAGCAAGAAGGTAGCCTCTAAGAAGATTGGTGTCTCCTCCAAAAAAACTGCCGCTGGGGCTGCTGACAAAAAGCCCAAAGCTAAGAAGGGTGTGGCTACCAAAAAGACTGCCGAAAATAAGAAAACTGAGAAGGCAAAAGCCAAGGATGCCAAGAAAACTGGAATCGTAAAGTCGAAGAACGCCGCAACAAAGGCGAAAGTGACTGCATCGAAGCCAAAGGCTGTAGTAGCGAAAGCCCCAAAGGCAAAGCCAGCGGTGTCTGCAAGACCCAAAAAGACGGTGAAGAAAGCATCGGTTTCTGCTACTGCCAAGAAGCCGAAAGCGAAGACTACGGCTGCCAAAAAGTAAATTGTGAAAAAGTACAGTATTTGGAACATGTTCGCAATCAAAACTTTAGATTTATGATTTATAGATCTGAAATTTGTTTATACAAGTCCTTTTCAGGGCTACAACGTTCTGTTGCAAGAGAAAAAAACTTTAATTTAAATAGTATTTGTGTATTAAAATGTTCTACTTATTTATTAGCTGACGTTCGCAGTAACAATAAAACGCTTCATGTCTTTCGTTGCGTTATTGAATTACATTGCATATTGGCCGCATTCAGTTTTCGTTACCTATATTTATTTGAACAGTATCTCCCATATTGCGGGTAGATACGTTTTATTGGTAAATTCATTTTCATTGGTGATTGGTATATCGAAAAATGCATTTCTTTGGTATAACATTGTGGCCCTGAAAAGGGCCGTTTTGGATTGTTGTCCGCATTCACAGGAGCCAATTATTTGGAGCTGGTGTACTTGGTAACAGCCTTGGTTCCCTCACTGACAGCATGCTTGGCCAACTCTCCAGGCAGAAGCAGGCGAACAGCCGTTTGGATTTCCCGACTGGTGATGGTCGAGCGCTTGTTGTAGTGAGCTAGACGAGACGCTTCGGCAGCAATTCGCTCGAAAATATCATTTACAAAGCTGTTCATTATGCTCATCGCCTTCGACGAAATTCCGGTGTCAGGATGGACCTGCTTGAGAACCTTGTAAATGTAGATGGCATAGCTCTCCTTCCTCTTGCGCTTCTTTTTCTTGTCGGTCTTGGTGATGTTCTTCTGAGCCTTGCCAGCCTTCTTGGCTGCCTTTCCACTAGTTTTCGGAGGCATTGTTCACGTTACTTATATTTTCACAAACACAATTCACTTATCGTGATGTGGGCCCGAACGCGTTCACCTTTATACTTTTTTTCGAGCAGTCAATTCAGGTCTAAGTCACCCACCCCTAACTGAACGCGCCGGCAAACGGAAAAGTATAAATATTCCGCTGTCGGCGTTCGACGAGCATTCGTGTTCCGTGTGTAAAGTGAACTAAGTGAAATAAACGCAAAGCAAAATGTCTGGACGTGGAAAAGGTGGCAAAGTGAAGGGAAAGGCAAAGTCCCGCTCGAACCGTGCCGGTCTTCAATTCCCTGTGGGCCGTATTCACCGTCTGCTCCGAAAGGGCAACTACGCCGAGCGTGTTGGTGCAGGCGCTCCAGTTTACCTAGCTGCCGTAATGGAATATCTGGCCGCTGAGGTTCTCGAGTTGGCTGGCAATGCTGCTCGTGACAACAAGAAGACTAGAATTATTCCGCGTCATCTGCAACTGGCCATCCGAAACGACGAGGAGTTAAACAAGCTGCTCTCCGGCGTCACAATTGCACAAGGTGGCGTGTTGCCTAATATACAGGCTGTTCTGTTGCCCAAGAAGACCGAGAAGAAGGCCTAAACGTTTCAAAGGCTAAGCTAAAAACCTACTTGTACATAAAATCGTCAAACCGTCCTTTTCAGGACGACCAAATTATTACCAAAGAATTAAAAAAATTTTACACTTGGGAATTTTTTGTAGATAGTAAATCATAAAAAAAACTACTTAAAGATTGACATGTAGTACAGTTTTTCTTCTATATGCGGTATAAACTACAATTTGCTTCTTTAAATACTCCCACACCCACCACTTCAGTCGGTTCAAGGCCATGTTAGAAATACACATTCCGTCTGAAAGAGTACGAACTACCGACATTTATTTTTAGTTACGACCTACATATTTTCTAAGTCCCAACCAATTAAATTAAATACTTTTTGAAAATCTTCCTCCTTTTAAAAACTAAATAGTGGTCCTGAAAAGGACCGATTGCTTAATAGGGGTACAGAATTTACAGTTTTTTTAACCGCCAAATCCGTAGAGGGTGCGGCCTTGCCTCTTCAGAGCGTAGACAACATCCATGGCTGTAACAGTCTTCCTCTTGGCGTGTTCGGTGTAGGTGACGGCATCACGAATTACGTTCTCCAAGAAAACCTTCAGAACGCCACGCGTTTCCTCGTATATGAGTCCAGATATGCGCTTCACACCGCCTCGACGAGCCAAACGGCGGATAGCAGGCTTCGTGATACCTTGGATGTTATCACGCAGCACTTTGCGATGACGCTTGGCGCCACCCTTTCCCAAGCCTTTGCCTCCTTTACCACGACCAGTCATTTTTCACTGTTTTATACTATTATACACACACAGCACGAAAGTCACTAAAGAACTAAATTCAACGTTTCGGCGTGCCCCTATTTATAGGTAAAACGACAAAAACCCGAGAGAGTACGAACGATATGTTCGTTTCGTTCTTCGGTCGTCAAATGAAATGGCCTCTGTTTTTCTCTCTCTCTTTCACCATCCACGATTGCTATATAAGTAGGTAGCAAATGCTCTGATCGTTTATTGTGTTTTTAAACGTGAAGTAGTGAACGTGAAATTTTGTGAAATCCAAATGGCTCGTACCAAGCAAACTGCACGCAAATCGACTGGTGGAAAAGCACCACGCAAACAACTGGCTACAAAGGCCGCTCGCAAGAGTGCTCCAGCCACTGGAGGTGTGAAGAAGCCCCATCGCTATCGCCCTGGAACAGTGGCCTTGCGTGAAATCCGTCGCTACCAAAAGAGCACCGAGCTTCTAATCCGCAAGCTGCCTTTCCAGCGTCTGGTGCGTGAAATCGCTCAGGACTTTAAGACGGACTTGCGATTCCAGAGCTCGGCGGTTATGGCTCTGCAGGAAGCTAGCGAAGCCTACCTAGTTGGTCTCTTCGAAGATACCAACTTGTGTGCCATTCATGCCAAGCGTGTCACCATTATGCCCAAAGACATCCAGTTAGCGCGACGCATTCGCGGCGAGCGTGCTTAAGCTGACAGGGCATCAACTTGCAGTGTAGTACTCTATAATCGGTCCTTTTCAGGACCACAAACTAGAATCAATGAGATACAATTTTCTGTTGCGACTATTTATAAAATAAAAACAAATAAGAACATAATTCATATTCTATTATTATTATATTAATATCTTCAATCATACGTAAAAATAGTAATTCTGCCAGAGAAAGAATGAAAATAATCTTATTTTTATTATTAAATTAAAGAAGAGGTTATTACAATAATAAATATTTTTTATTTGTTCTTGATGCTAACGTCCAGTAAAACTAGCAGTAAAAGTGTCGTGGCAAGGGACGCTGAACTTTAAACACCTAAAAAAAATCTAAATTCCGCGAAAGACAGTTTGGAAATAATGAAATTACATTGATGAGAGCAATTTTTATAAAATAACAGAAAATAATAAAATAAAATGAGCTGTTTTATATTTTTTTCTATGTGTTAACTAAAGTTGGAAATATTATTGAAGAGGTCGTACGGGACAATTGACACTGTCCCTTCAAACGTCTGTAAAAAATAAAAGTTATCTAAAATTCAGCATGGAAATTGGTTAATTTGGTTGGGGAATTTAATATCTTTATCTATCTAACAAAGGATAATAAAAAAATTGTTGCTTCTTATTTTTTATTTGATTTATTTATTTGACTACATCGAGGCTAATGCATATATGGCGAGGAAATCGATTGATTTCCGAACAAATTATTTGAAAATATGCATGAAAGGTCTGATCTAACTAAGCAAACACATTAATAATTCAAGAAAATTTTATTAATTATATTAATATTATATTATTTAAGAAAGTATTTGTATTTTTAACGATAGCAAATTATTTCTGAATGCTGCCGTAAAGGCAGTAGGTTCTGTAGGTTAATGTGAACTTAAATTAACTAATATAGTCTCTTAATTAATAATATACGCTTCTTTCAGAAGTCTTTCTAAGGGATGAACGTTGCAATTTCAATAAACATTAGGAATTAGTAAAATATTTGCAATATTTCTTATTTTAATTGATGTTTTGTTATAAATTGGTCCAGTTAAAAATGTAAATATAAAACTTCAATCAACATTTGAAAGTCTCAAAACCCATATTACATCCTTTTAAAAATGCAAAGTGACGAAATAATTATTTAAAAGTGTAGAACAATTAAAACCTTATTTTTATTAATGATTTTAAATACTAAAAAATTAAAAAAAGTTTATACTTCAAGCCAACTTCGACATAGTAAACGACTGATGTCAGTAGCATTGTTAAAGTGCTCTCCTCCTCGATTCTCATAAGAGCAAAGGAGGTTGGTAGGCAGCGCGCGGGCCGTTTTTAACAGAAAAAAAGTGTTCTCAGTGAATAAAATGTCTGATTCTGCAGTTGCAACGTCCGCTTCCCCAGTGGCTGCCACGCCAGCGACAGTTGAGAAGAAAGTGGTCCAAAAAAAGGCATCTGGATCCGCTGGCACAAAGGCTAAGAAAGCCACTGCGACGCCGTCACATCCGCCAACTCAGCAAATGGTGGACGCTTCTATTAAAAATTTAAAGGAACGTGGCGGTTCATCACTTCTTGCAATAAAAAAATATATCACTGCCACCTATAAATGCGACGCCCAAAAGTTAGCGCCATTCATCAAGAAGTACCTAAAATCGGCCGTGGTCAATGGAAAGCTTATCCAAACAAAGGGAAAAGGTGCATCTGGATCTTTCAAACTGTCGGCCTCCGCCAAGAAGGACAAGGATCCGAAGGCAAAGTCGAAGGTTTTGTCTGCAGAGAAAAAAGTTCAAAGCAAGAAGGTAGCCTCTAAGAAGATTGGTGTCTCCTCCAAAAAAACTGCCGCTGGGGCTGCTGACAAAAAGCCCAAAGCTAAGAAGGGTGTGGCTACCAAAAAGACTGCCGAAAATAAGAAAACTGAGAAGGCAAAAGCCAAGGATGCCAAGAAAACTGGAATCGTAAAGTCGAAGAACGCCGCAACAAAGGCGAAAGTGACTGCATCGAAGCCAAAGGCTGTAGTAGCGAAAGCCCCAAAGGCAAAGCCAGCGGTGTCTGCAAGACCCAAAAAGACGGTGAAGAAAGCATCGGTTTCTGCTACTGCCAAGAAGCCGAAAGCGAAGACTACGGCTGCCAAAAAGTAAATTGTGAAAAAGTACAGTATTTGGAACATGTTCGCAATCAAAACTTTAGATTTATGATTTATAGATCTGAAATTTGTTTATACAAGTCCTTTTCAGGGCTACAACGTTCTGTTGCAAGAGAAAAAACTTTAATTTAAATAGTATTTGTGTATTAAAATGTTCTACTTATTTATTAGCTGACGTTCGCAGTAACAATAAAACGCTTCATGTCTTTCGTTGCGTTATTGAATTACATTGCATATTGGCCGCATTCAGTTTTCGTTACCTATATTTATTTGAACAGTATCTCCCATATTGCGGGTAGATACGTTTTATTGGTAAATTCATTTTCATTGGTGATTGGTATATCGAAAAATGCATTTCTTTGGTATAACATTGTGGCCCTGAAAAGGGCCGTTTTGGATTGTTGTCCGCATTCACAGGAGCCAATTATTTGGAGCTGGTGTACTTGGTAACAGCCTTGGTTCCCTCACTGACAGCATGCTTGGCCAACTCTCCAGGCAGAAGCAGGCGAACAGCCGTTTGGATTTCCCGACTGGTGATGGTCGAGCGCTTGTTGTAGTGAGCTAGACGAGACGCTTCGGCAGCAATTCGCTCGAAAATATCATTTACAAAGCTGTTCATTATGCTCATCGCCTTCGACGAAATTCCGGTGTCAGGATGGACCTGCTTGAGAACCTTGTAAATGTAGATGGCATAGCTCTCCTTCCTCTTGCGCTTCTTTTTCTTGTCGGTCTTGGTGATGTTCTTCTGAGCCTTGCCAGCCTTCTTGGCTGCCTTTCCACTAGTTTTCGGAGGCATTGTTCACGTTACTTATATTTTCACAAACACAATTCACTTATCGTGATGTGGGCCCGAACGCGTTCACCTTTATACTTTTTTTCGAGCAGTCAATTCAGGTCTAAGTCACCCACCCCTAACTGAACGCGCCGGCAAACGGAAAAGTATAAATATTCCGCTGTCGGCGTTCGACGAGCATTCGTGTTCCGTGTGTAAAGTGAACTAAGTGAAATAAACGCAAAGCAAAATGTCTGGACGTGGAAAAGGTGGCAAAGTGAAGGGAAAGGCAAAGTCCCGCTCGAACCGTGCCGGTCTTCAATTCCCTGTGGGCCGTATTCACCGTCTGCTCCGAAAGGGCAACTACGCCGAGCGTGTTGGTGCAGGCGCTCCAGTTTACCTAGCTGCCGTAATGGAATATCTGGCCGCTGAGGTTCTCGAGTTGGCTGGCAATGCTGCTCGTGACAACAAGAAGACTAGAATTATTCCGCGTCATCTGCAACTGGCCATCCGAAACGACGAGGAGTTAAACAAGCTGCTCTCCGGCGTCACAATTGCACAAGGTGGCGTGTTGCCTAATATACAGGCTGTTCTGTTGCCCAAGAAGACCGAGAAGAAGGCCTAAACGTTTCAAAGGCTAAGCTAAAAACCTACTTGTACATAAAATCGTCAAACCGTCCTTTTCAGGACGACCAAATTATTACCAAAGAATTAAAAAAATTTTACACTTGGGAATTTTTTGTAGATAGTAAATCATAAAAAAAACTACTTAAAGATTGACATGTAGTACAGTTTTTCTTCTATATGCGGTATAAACTACAATTTGCTTCTTTAAATACTCCCACACCCACCACTTCAGTCGGTTCAAGGCCATGTTAGAAATACACATTCCGTCTGAAAGAGTACGAACTACCGACATTTATTTTTAGTTACGACCTACATATTTTCTAAGTCCCAACCAATTAAATTAAATACTTTTTGAAAATCTTCCTCCTTTTAAAAACTAAATAGTGGTCCTGAAAAGGACCGATTGCTTAATAGGGGTACAGAATTTACAGTTTTTTTAACCGCCAAATCCGTAGAGGGTGCGGCCTTGCCTCTTCAGAGCGTAGACAACATCCATGGCTGTAACAGTCTTCCTCTTGGCGTGTTCGGTGTAGGTGACGGCATCACGAATTACGTTCTCCAAGAAAACCTTCAGAACGCCACGCGTTTCCTCGTATATGAGTCCAGATATGCGCTTCACACCGCCTCGACGAGCCAAACGGCGGATAGCAGGCTTCGTGATACCTTGGATGTTATCACGCAGCACTTTGCGATGACGCTTGGCGCCACCCTTTCCCAAGCCTTTGCCTCCTTTACCACGACCAGTCATTTTTCACTGTTTTATACTATTATACACACACAGCACGAAAGTCACTAAAGAACTAAATTCAACGTTTCGGCGTGCCCCTATTTATAGGTAAAACGACAAAAACCCGAGAGAGTACGAACGATATGTTCGTTTCGTTCTTCGGTCGTCAAATGAAATGGCCTCTGTTTTTCTCTCTCTCTTTCACCATCCACGATTGCTATATAAGTAGGTAGCAAATGCTCTGATCGTTTATTGTGTTTTTAAACGTGAAGTAGTGAACGTGAAATTTTGTGAAATCCAAATGGCTCGTACCAAGCAAACTGCACGCAAATCGACTGGTGGAAAAGCACCACGCAAACAACTGGCTACAAAGGCCGCTCGCAAGAGTGCTCCAGCCACTGGAGGTGTGAAGAAGCCCCATCGCTATCGCCCTGGAACAGTGGCCTTGCGTGAAATCCGTCGCTACCAAAAGAGCACCGAGCTTCTAATCCGCAAGCTGCCTTTCCAGCGTCTGGTGCGTGAAATCGCTCAGGACTTTAAGACGGACTTGCGATTCCAGAGCTCGGCGGTTATGGCTCTGCAGGAAGCTAGCGAAGCCTACCTAGTTGGTCTCTTCGAAGATACCAACTTGTGTGCCATTCATGCCAAGCGTGTCACCATTATGCCCAAAGACATCCAGTTAGCGCGACGCATTCGCGGCGAGCGTGCTTAAGCTGACAGGGCATCAACTTGCAGTGTAGTACTCTATAATCGGTCCTTTTCAGGACCACAAACTAGAATCAATGAGATACAATTTTCTGTTGCGACTATTTATAAAATAAAAACAAATAAGAACATAATTCATATTCTATTATTATTATATTAATATCTTCAATCATACGTAAAAATAGTAATTCTGCCAGAGAAAGAATGAAAATAATCTTATTTTTATTATTAAATTAAAGAAGAGGTTATTACAATAATAAATATTTTTTATTTGTTCTTGATGCTAACGTCCAGTAAAACTAGCAGTAAAAGTGTCGTGGCAAGGGACGCTGAACTTTAAACACCTAAAAAAAATCTAAATTCCGCGAAAGACAGTTTGGAAATAATGAAATTACATTGATGAGAGCAATTTTTATAAAATAACAGAAAATAATAAAATAAAATGAGCTGTTTTATATTTTTTTCTATGTGTTAACTAAAGTTGGAAATATTATTGAAGAGGTCGTACGGGACAATTGACACTGTCCCTTCAAACGTCTGTAAAAAATAAAAGTTATCTAAAATTCAGCATGGAAATTGGTTAATTTGGTTGGGGAATTTAATATCTTTATCTATCTAACAAAGGATAATAAAAAAATTGTTGCTTCTTATTTTTTATTTGATTTATTTATTTGACTACATCGAGGCTAATGCATATATGGCGAGGAAATCGATTGATTTCCGAACAAATTATTTGAAAATATGCATGAAAGGTCTGATCTAACTAAGCAAACACATTAATAATTCAAGAAAATTTATTAATTATATTAATATTATATTATTTAAGAAAGTATTTGTATTTTAACGATAGCAAATTATTTCTGAATGCTGCCGTAAAGGCAGTAGGTTCTGTAGGTTAATGTGAACTTAAATTAACTAATATAGTCTCTTAATTAATAATATACGCTTCTTTCAGAAGTCTTTCTAAGGGATGAACGTTGCAATTTCAATAAACATTAGGAATTAGTAAAATATTTGCAATATTTCTTATTTTAATTGATGTTTTGTTATAAATTGGTCCAGTTAAAAATGTAAATATAAAACTTCAATCAACATTTGAAAGTCTCAAAACCCATATTACATCCTTTTAAAAATGCAAAGTGACGAAATAATTATTTAAAAGTGTAGAACAATTAAAACCTTATTTTTATTAATGATTTTAAATACTAAAAAATTAAAAAAGTTTATACTTCAAGCCAACTTCGACATAGTAAACGACTGATGTCAGTAGCATTGTTAAAGTGCTCTCCTCCTCGATTCTCATAAGAGCAAAGGAGGTTGGTAGGCAGCGCGCGGGCCGTTTTTAACAGAAAAAAAGTGTTCTCAGTGAATAAAATGTCTGATTCTGCAGTTGCAACGTCCGCTTCCCCAGTGGCTGCCACGCCAGCGACAGTTGAGAAGAAAGTGGTCCAAAAAAAGGCATCTGGATCCGCTGGCACAAAGGCTAAGAAAGCCACTGCGACGCCGTCACATCCGCCAACTCAGCAAATGGTGGACGCTTCTATTAAAAATTTAAAGGAACGTGGCGGTTCATCACTTCTTGCAATAAAAAAATATATCACTGCCACCTATAAATGCGACGCCCAAAAGTTAGCGCCATTCATCAAGAAGTACCTAAAATCGGCCGTGGTCAATGGAAAGCTTATCCAAACAAAGGGAAAAGGTGCATCTGGATCTTTCAAACTGTCGGCCTCCGCCAAGAAGGACAAGGATCCGAAGGCAAAGTCGAAGGTTTTGTCTGCAGAGAAAAAAGTTCAAAGCAAGAAGGTAGCCTCTAAGAAGATTGGTGTCTCCTCCAAAAAAACTGCCGCTGGGGCTGCTGACAAAAAGCCCAAAGCTAAGAAGGGTGTGGCTACCAAAAAGACTGCCGAAAATAAGAAAACTGAGAAGGCAAAAGCCAAGGATGCCAAGAAAACTGGAATCGTAAAGTCGAAGAACGCCGCAACAAAGGCGAAAGTGACTGCATCGAAGCCAAAGGCTGTAGTAGCGAAAGCCCCAAAGGCAAAGCCAGCGGTGTCTGCAAGACCCAAAAGACGGTGAAGAAAGCATCGGTTTCTGCTACTGCCAAGAAGCCGAAAGCGAAGACTACGGCTGCCAAAAAGTAAATTGTGAAAAAGTACAGTATTTGGAACATGTTCGCAATCAAAACTTTAGATTTATGATTTATAGATCTGAAATTTGTTTATACAAGTCCTTTTCAGGGCTACAACGTTCTGTTGCAAGAGAAAAAAACTTTAATTTAAATAGTATTTGTGTATTAAAATGTTCTACTTATTTATTAGCTGACGTTCGCAGTAACAATAAAACGCTTCATGTCTTCGTTGCGTTATTGAATTACATTGCATATTGGCCGCATTCAGTTTTCGTTACCTATATTTATTTGAACAGTATCTCCCATATTGCGGGTAGATACGTTTTATTGGTAAATTCATTTTCATTGGTGATTGGTATATCGAAAAATGCATTTCTTTGGTATAACATTGTGGCCCTGAAAAGGGCCGTTTTGGATTGTTGTCCGCATTCACAGGAGCCAATTATTTGGAGCTGGTGTACTTGGTAACAGCCTTGGTTCCCTCACTGACAGCATGCTTGGCCAACTCTCCAGGCAGAAGCAGGCGAACAGCCGTTTGGATTTCCCGACTGGTGATGGTCGAGCGCTTGTTGTAGTGAGCTAGACGAGACGCTTCGGCAGCAATTCGCTCGAAAATATCATTTACAAAGCTGTTCATTATGCTCATCGCCTTCGACGAAATTCCGGTGTCAGGATGGACCTGCTTGAGAACCTTGTAAATGTAGATGGCATAGCTCTCCTTCCTCTTGCGCTTCTTTTTCTTGTCGGTCTTGGTGATGTTCTTCTGAGCCTTGCCAGCCTTCTTGGCTGCCTTTCCACTAGTTTTCGGAGGCATTGTTCACGTTACTTATATTTTCACAAACACAATTCACTTATCGTGATGTGGGCCCGAACGCGTTCACCTTTATACTTTTTTCGAGCAGTCAATTCAGGTCTAAGTCACCCACCCCTAACTGAACGCGCCGGCAAACGGAAAAGTATAAATATTCCGCTGTCGGCGTTCGACGAGCATTCGTGTTCCGTGTGTAAAGTGAACTAAGTGAAATAAACGCAAAGCAAAATGTCTGGACGTGGAAAAGGTGGCAAAGTGAAGGGAAAGGCAAAGTCCCGCTCGAACCGTGCCGGTCTTCAATTCCCTGTGGGCCGTATTCACCGTCTGCTCCGAAAGGGCAACTACGCCGAGCGTGTTGGTGGCAGGCGCTCCAGTTTACCTAGCTGCCGTAATGGAATATCTGGCCGCTGAGGTTCTCGAGTTGGCTGCAATGCTGCTCGTGACAACAAGAAGACTAGATTATTCCGCGTCATCTGCAACTGGCCATCCGAAACGACGAGGAGTTAAACAAGCTGCTCTCCGGCGTCACAATTGCACAAGGTGGCGTGTTGCCTAATATACAGGCTGTTCTGTTGCCCAAGAAGACCGAGAAGAAGGCCTAAACGTTTCAAAGGCTAAGCTAAAAACCTACTTGTACATAAAATCGTCAAACCGTCCTTTTCAGGACGACCAAATTATTACCAAAGAATTGAAAAAATTTTACACTTGGGAATTTTTTGTAGATAGTAAATCATAAAAAAACTACTTAAAGATTGACATGTAGTACAGTTTTTCTTCTATATGCGGTATAAACTACAATTTGCTTCTTTAAATACTCCCACACCCACCACTTCAGTCGGTTCAAGGCCATGTTAGAAATACACATTCCGTCTGAAAGAGTACGAACTACCGACATTTATTTTTAGTTACGACCTACATATTTTCTAAGTCCCAACCAATTAAATTAAATACTTTTTGAAAATCTTCCTCCTTTTAAAAACTAAATAGTGGTCCTGAAAAGGACCGATTGCTTAATAGGGGTACAGAATTTACAGTTTTTTTAACCGCCAAATCCGTAGAGGGTGCGGCCTTGCCTCTTCAGAGCGTAGACAACATCCATGGCTGTAACAGTCTTCCTCTTGGCGTGTTCGGTGTAGGTGACGGCATCACGAATTACGTTCTCCAAGAAAACCTTCAGAACGCCACGCGTTTCCTCGTATATGAGTCCAGATATGCGCTTCACACCGCCTCGACGAGCCAAACGGCGGATAGCAGGCTTCGTGATACCTTGGATGTTATCACGCAGCACTTTGCGATGACGCTTGGCGCCACCCTTTCCCAAGCCTTTGCCTCCTTTACCACGACCAGTCATTTTTCAC